>NC_139031.1:85506062-85668802 GCF_964662115.1 Mustela nivalis
TCTGGAAAAACATAGTTGGAATCTACAGTATCTAGTCTTTTCAGATTGGCCTCTTTTTACTTAGAAATATGCATTTCACATTCCTCCATGTCTTTTTGGGTCTTGAATGCTCATCTCGTTTTCATGCTGAATAATATTCCATGGTCTGGCTGTAATTATCCATCCACTAGCTAGCTCTTAGCTCTCAACCCAGTGCTTTTCAAACAGGGATCTCGGGCTCTCTGTCTGGGCTAAGTGTGGATCCTTGAGGACTCACAAGTTTCGAATTTGAGAAACATGAGCCTAGCGTATAGTAGGTACTCAATAAATGTAAATAATTAACAGCAGGATTATAACTCCTATAACAGAAGCTAGAAATGGGGCTGGGCCCAGACCTGCGTTCATAAGATCCAACCTGGCAAGCGCAGTCTTATTAGTAGGATTTGTAGTCACACCTACATTTTTCTGGAAAGGGCAGGTTTGGGCTTCTCGGGACAGCTGCCTCCGGCTGCCCAGTCTTCAATGGGCCCATCCCGGGGGCACATGCTGGACACGGCCACCACCTGACGGCTGCTGACAGCCCTCACTTCAAGACTTGGAGCATTTTTTTTTTCCTTGTGGGTTTTCTGGCCATGTTCCCTCAGTCCACGATTTTCAGAGATCACAGCGTGATTCCTCAATTACCTCTGCGAGGTCTTCCCGTTCCCCGGATTGTAATTCATGAGGCCCGAAGACCTGAGCATTTTTAGAGCTGCCTGGGGCTGCCTCTCCGTGTCCCCATCCATCTTCAGCTGCCGTTCCCTCTTCACCGTCTGTGTTCTGTTTTACTGGTGCTGTAGATTCTGCTTCCAGATGGCAGGGGACAGAGGACAAGCGTGGCGGGGCAGATCCGTCATCTGTTCCTCATCTACTCGGAACCCTCGTCCTTCTTGCTCATCTTCTTGTCCCAAACACCATGTTACGAGGTCCATTTTTTGCTCCCTGGGGGTTTCGCAGGCCTGAGACCAGAGCTGTCAAGCCCACAGTCCTTCCTGGCCTGTCCTTCTGCCGTTCTCCCTACCCTCACCGACACGTCCCTTGTACTGACACACAGAGGTTTTTAGGTCCCTCCTCAATGTTCATTTGGATTATGCCTTATAATATTTCCAGAATTTCATTCTTTCCAATGCTCTCTATGTCAAGCCGTGTTTCCTCTTGGTGCTGCAGTTCTCAACCCTGCCTGTCCACACTGGAAGGTTCAAGCAACCTTTAAAAAGCACTGATGCTTGGCCCCAACCCAGACCCACTGAACCAGATCTCTTGGGCCTGGGTATGGGTATTTTTACTTTAAGTTTGCCCAGATAGTCACAAAAGAAAAAAAAAAGTGTAAAAATGGATATCATCAAAATTAAAAACGTCTACTCATCAAAAGAAACGGTTAAGGAAAAGGAGGTAAGTCATAGGCTGGGTGAAAATATTTGCCGCACATATATCTGAGAAAGAACTTGTATCCAGTGTATCATAGCAATTCCTATAATTTAGTAAAAAGACAACCAGCCCCATTTTAAAAAATGGCCAAAAAGCTTGAAAGGCATTTCACAAAGGAAAATATATAAGGAGCCCATCAGTATGTGAAAATGTGTTCACCACCACTGGGCATCAGAGAAAGACAAAGTAAAACCAAAATGATACAACCACTAACGCTTGAAGTAAAAGACAAACCTGACAACACAAGGATGGAAAGTGCTAGAACTCTCACAGGCTGCTGCTAGCGGACCAGAATGGTGTGACCACTTTGGATGCTGGTTTGGCAGTTTCTCACAGGCGAAACACACACCCTCCTCAGGAGAGAAATGCCACATCTGTTTTTATCCAAGAGAAACCAAACCACACACACACTCAAAGACTTCACAGCTACATGAGTAACAGCCCCGAACTGGAAACAATACAGATGTCCCTCAATTAGAGACGGAAGGAACAAACTGTGGTACGTCCATACAGTTAGATACCACTGTTACAGAAAAGAGGTCCCGATTCACCTGACAACACAGATGGACCTCGGAAACACGATGCCGAGAGAAGCCACATACAAAAGACGACCTACTCTGTAATTCTCTTTATATGAAGCTCAAGGACAGTCAAAACCAAGATATGGAGAAAGGAATAGAGCAGACACTGCCTGTGGGATGGCACAGCCTACCCGTGACTGGAGAGTGTGTAAGGAATCTTTCTGGGGTGACAGATATATCCTCTATCTTGATGGCAGGGTGGGTAACAAAGCATATGCATTTATCTAAACTCATATGAAGGGTGAGGGTCTTAAATGTTGTCCATTTTGGTTTATCTAATTTACAGCTCAACTGGAGAAGTTCGAGGAATACATATTCCCCACATGATCTTATGGCTCAGGAAGGGTTGAGAGTCACCGCTAGAATAAAATGTGTTCTGTCTTTTCCTTACAGTGTGAAAACCTTCCTTCTAACATCCAGACCCTTTGCTTGCCAGCATCCTGCATTCCAATCTCTCATGCTGGGGAACCCCAGACCACCATGAAAATTGGACTGGAGATCCCTCTCATTTCCAACACATCAACTACACTCTGTTGTCGGTCAAGGTGGAATGGAACACAGGGTCTCCTTGCTCAGAGAGGAAACTGTCAGTGAGATAGCAGGAAAGGTGACCACCTGTTCTTCTTGTGGGGGACCAAGACCTGTAACCAATGGCTGGGGAGTGGAGTCCCTCCAGCCTTGCTCTCTGTCTTTATGCAAAGGTTCATACTCTGGGGAAAACTTTTTTCATTCACTTCATCAGATGAGCATCTTTTCCCTCCTAGACTTACTGATTTTTTTTTTTTTTTTTAAGATTTTATTTACTTATTTGACAGAGAGAGATCACAAGTAGGCAGAGAGGCAGGCAGGGCGGGGGTGGGGAGCAGGATCCCTGCCTAGCAGAGAGCCCAGTGTGGGCCCCCGATCCCAGGACTCTGGGATCATGGCCTGAGCCGGAAGCAGAGGCTTTAACCCACTGAGCCACCCAGGCGCCCCTAGACTTACTGATTTTGATAGAGTTGAACGTGTTCTTATCTAAAGTTCTGTATCTCTCTCTCTTCTTTTTTTTTGTAAGGTATGCTCCTTTAGAATAAAACCTGCTTTTAAAAATGACTATTTCCATTCGAAACTCTTTCCCACCAAGATCCCAGGGTACCTAGGAGGGTGTTTCTACTACGGTGTGCTCTATTTTCAGGCTACTTGATGCCCAGTTCCTAGGTCTTGCCGTATTTTCCAATCTCTGAAAAATGCTGAGATCTGATTCAGGATCTTTTTTGATCATGTATCAAACAGCTGAAAGCAATACAGAAGTGAGACATCATCTACTCAGCAGCCTTAACTGTCCAGGATTCTGCTAAAAACTAAAAAGTGAAGCACAACAAGGCTCTAAAGACGTAAACAGGGAAACGTACGCTTCCCTCAGAGGTGAGCCTCCTGGATCCTCATAGCCAATGGACTCTTTTTTTTTTTTTTTTTTTTAAGATTTTATTCATTTATTTGACAGGGAGAGAGAGATCACAAGTGGGCAGAGAGGCAGGAAGAGAGAGAGGGGGAAGCAGGCTCCCTGCTGAGCAGAGAGCCCGATGCAGGGCTCCATCCCAGGACCCTGAGATCATGACCTGAGCAAAAAGGCAGAGACTTTTAAGTCACTGAGCCACCCAGGTGCCCCTAGTCACAGTCTTCACAGCCGGGTTAGGAAGGCCAGGTCAGAAGTGGAACAGGTGTCTTGATGTCTGTAACAAGGTCCAGCGGAGGGAGAAAAGATTGCCTTCCACTTCCATCTTACCCTGTTAAAAAAGACAGAACAATCTAGTAACCCTTTGGCTTAGGAGCCCCACATGTAAAAATAAGTCCCCAAATTGTCCTTGACCAGCTTTAAGTCATCGGGAAAAGGCTAAATGTTCCCTGCCTTTCTCTCCTGAAGGAGGCAGAGGAGTGCTTTTATCAAATTGGGTGGAAAGAAACGTTTTGACAGTTCCAGTGAACAAATTTGAGGATCCCAAACCTTGCGAGTCCCCGCGCGGCCCCCTCCGCAGCAGCTCGGGTGTGATGACGTCACACAGCACAGGAGGTGAGCGGAGGGGCTGACCCTGCTGTCCTCCCCAGCCAGCCCCTCCCCTGCTCTGGCTATTAGCTACGGGAGTCCCCTCCCTGCAACCGCAGCCCCCAGGTGTGGCTCTGAGCCTCTAATCTGCCCTTCTCAACGGTTACTCTGCACCTGCTGCCTTTCTTCCTCCCCCGCAACCGCCCTCCGCTGTCTCCCGCACCTCCAAATCCGCGTGCGTTTATCTCTTGTTATCTCTGGGCGGACTCTTCACTCTACAAATCCACCCGAAGCTCGTCTGTTAATCCCATGAATCTGAGAGAAAAAGAGATGCACGCAGAAGTTCTACAGATGAAACAATAATGATCCGTGGAATTATTTTTTATTAAGTTTTAAATTTTAACTCCAGGATCGTTAACGTACAGCGGCATATTAGTTTCCGGGGTACAATGTAGTGATTGAACAATTCGATACATTACTCCGTGCCCATCGTGGTTAAGTGTTGGAATTTGTTTTTAATCCATCGGGAGCGAGGGAAAGAAAGGCATAGATGAAACAAGACGGCTGTGGACACAGCCGGCGCTGGATGTGGTGGGAGCACGTCGGTTCATGTGCGCTTTCAGTGCGCATTAGGAAAGGGCCATCAAAAAATTCGCAGAAGAATATATGTGATGGCATACGGCCTAATTTAGGGTTCTTGTTCTCATTTTATGTGATGCTAGAAAGGGAGCATATATTCAGTTTATCATTAGCAAAAGGTCACTTAAAATTTTTCCCTTCATAGCTTTATCCAGGAAGCAAAATATTAGAATTATTTTTATTTTTAAAAAATCATAATTATAATAACTTTAAAATTTTTTAGTATGGACACTTTCCAACATATAAATGTCTGTCTGTCTAGTAGAAGGAACCCCTTTTACCAGCACCCAGCCTCAGTGGATGTTCAAATGTGACCAGGCTCCCTTTATCTTGTGTCTTCACTCCACATTACATTAAAACAAGTTTAAAACATCATATTGTTCCATCTGTAAATAAGTCCGTAGTATCTCTAAGAGAGAAGATCTGTCCTTCCTTATTTATTTATTTAAAAGTTATTTATTTATTTATTTGACAGGGAGAGAGATCACAAGTAGGCACAGAGGCAGGCAGAGATAGAGAAGGGGGAAGCAGGCTCCCCACTGAGCAGAGAGCCGGGGCTCAATCTCAGGACCCTGAGATCATGACCTGAGCCGAAGGCAGAGGCTTAACCCACTGAGCCACCCAGGCACCTGTCCTTCCTTTTTTAAAAACACGATCACAATACCATTACCACATCCAAAAAACAACATTGATTTCTTAATATAAGATATGCGGAAGTGCTCAAATTTCCCTAATTATCTCGTGATTTCTTTTTTTTTTTTTTTAAAGATTTTTTATTTATTTATCAGAGGGAGAGAGAGTGAGCACAGGCAGACAGAGTGGCAGGCAGAGGCAGAGGGAGAAGCAGGCTCCCTGCTGAGCAAGGAGCCCGATGTGGGACTTGATCCCAGGACGCTGGGATCATGACCTGAGCCGAAGGCAGCTGCTCAACCAACTGAGCCACCCAGGCGTCCCTCGTGATTTCTTTTTATTCTTAGTTTGCTCAAATCAGGATCCAAATAAGATCCACACATTGTATTCAGTTGAAATGTCTTGTCTTTTTGAATCTATAGGCTTTCTTGCCTTCATTTTTCCCCCTTTGTTATTGATTGATTGATTTTATTTTAGAAAGAGAACAGGGGGAGAGGCAGAAGGAGAGAAAGACAACAGACTCTGCCTTGAATGTGGAACCTGAGGCAGGACTCGATCTCACAACCCTGAGATCATGACCCTGAGATCATGACCTGAGCCAAAAATCAAGAATCGGCTATTTAAGTGAATGAGCCACCCAGGTGTCCCTGCTTTGGTATTTATTTATTGAAGAAGCTGGGCTGTTTGCCTTGTGGACTTTTCAACATTCTGGATTTGGGGCTGCATCCCCATGGTATTGTTTATCATGTTCTTCTATTACCTGTAATTCTTGTAAGCTGTTGGCGGTACCTGGAGGCTTGTCATCACTATTAACAATAGAGGAAACTTCTCTTCCGAGACTGACAATTTCCACAACATGTCATTGTATGACATCTCACCGTAGTTAGGCAGGTTCTAAACCTTCCCAAGGCAACAGAAAAGAGGATAACTGTTTTGCAGTAAGGTCAGGTCTAGTCCCCGTTGCCTTAAACACATCTAGCCAGAATCCGTCATTAGCTCTAGGATGACTGTCAGCTAGAAGGCGTTGGGCCTCTCTTCTGTGCATTTCGGTGAACCTGCGCTGGTGGACAGAATGTGAACTTGGGAGTCAGCCATAGATTTGAATTTTGGCTTTGCCTTTCATTAAGAGGACACCTTTTCTAATTTCTTAACCTCAGATTCTTTACATATGAAGGTAATGTCTATCTTACCAGGCTGTTGATATGTACTCACTGTGTAGTATGTGTTCAATAATTGTTTGTTTCTTTTCCAGCGTAGGTTAAAAAGGAGAATTTGTGTTGAAAACTACAATTCTATAGACTTTGTTTAGATCCAAATGCAAATATGGCATTTACCAGCTTCTTAAATTATAGACGCTTTCAAGTAAACCTTAAGAAAGGACATGCTGAAGGAGGAAGCAATATAAGAAAAGGAAATATTGCTGTCTTGCTTCCTCCTTGTACTCAGAAAATTCAGGAAATTCTCCCCAAAGAAAGCATGACCTATTTCAGCCTCAAACTTTGCTATTCTCTGGACTGTGCTGGCTTGAGAACATATTTCTTTTACCAAAAGATGAGTTCACAGTAAATGACTCAGAAACATATGGATGAAATTTCCCTTAAGCCACTCAGGGGATTTGAAATTAAGGGAAAGAGTACTTGGCAGAATGCGTTTGGGGTTTTGCCAGACCCAAACCAACTGAGAAACAGTTAAGACACAAGGCAGATCTTGAATGCTGCCAAGTTTACCCATCTTAGCAGGACAGGGATTTATAATCAGAGCTGCTCAGAAAAGCACCGCCTCACGGGTGGCAAAGGACAGAAAAGCCTTTGTCCTCAACATCTCAACGTGGCCACGATTTCCCAGAAAGATCCTCTGGGGTGCCTGCATCCCCCTTACCCGTCAGGGTCCTCCAAGCCACCTGGGAGGCCGCAGATCCCTCCAGCATACTGAGCCCCTGACTTCTCTCCAGGACGCTTTGTTTTCAGGCCGGCCTGGATGTATCTCGCTGTGAATTCCCAAAGGAGAGAGGCCAGCTCTTGAAGAGTGCTCTGGAATCACAGCGAGGGCTGAAAGGGGAAACTGTGACAAAGCACTTTCCTTCTCTGACATACACTTTTTTTGGTCTTCAGTCTCTTACCTTTGTCACCTTTCCACATTTCTCTGCTTTCCACGGATTTCTTTGTCTGTAAAATGAAGGGGCCTGATGAGCTGTTTTCACACTGTGCTGCCTTGAACGTTTTAAAGGCTTGCCAGGGCCCAGAGGATGGGCTGAGGAGATAGAGAAAGGGCTTCTCTTCACGATGGGGAAGGTGAGGGGTGGTGGTGGTAGGTTTCAGCTTAATAGCAAGTGAACCAAGGGCTTTGGGGAAAACAACTGGAGAATCGTGACACCACCGTGTCCCTTCTGACTAGAGTGTTGAACTCTGTGCTCAGCCTCCATTCACTGTACCAAATACCCCTATAGATGGGCACAGTTTTCTCTCCAGCGTTTGTCCGAGGGCTCCTGTGAGCCAGGCATGGTGCCAGGCACTGGGCGTTTAGCAGTGAACAACACAGCCCGGGTCCCCACACCCATGGAGCCCACAGACGAGTTGGGGAGGTTGGCATCAAGGAAACAAATGAGTATGTACATCTAAATCAAGATATATCCGTCATGAAAGATAAGGTCAGGGTTGAAGTTGGAGCATGCCTGGGGCTTGAAAGAAACTACAGAAAGCATCCTAATCAAAGCAGCTTCCCCACGGGTCTGGCTTGCCACTTGTCCCTCTACAGAGTCACTAATCATTGTGAAGTCATTGAGGGTTTCCGTTAAAAATAGGCCTCTTCTACCTGACAGGGGAGGTCAAGGAACACAGACGACAGTGTGGGTGATGGATGTCACTAGCCGTTCCTGCGGAAAGGCAAGAGGATGAGCTGGAGAGAATAGACTGGGGGCTTTAGGTGGGCCAGGGTGGGAGGGTTTATATTTTGGTGGGCCTGGAGGGGGATAAGAGGTTCCAAAAGGAGATGACCCAGAGTGCAAGGTCCAGGCCATGCCATGACTCCCTTCATGTAGTTCACTGTTGTGTCTAGAACTCCTTAATTTCTCACTGAGTTTAGTGTGCTCTACACAGTAAATGTTAACTCCTGCCTAAATCGTCATTCTGTCGCTGTTCTTGTTGTAGCTAACTTACTCTTGTGCATTTTGTAAAGAGAAAAAGGGATTAGATAAATATCTGGAGACATTTCCATGATTCCTCCTGTAGGTGAGGGGGTTGCGCTCGCCAGTCCTGGCCTGTGGTGTGTGTGACCTCTGGTGGGGGAGAGGGGACAATGAAGCTGGGGGTGGGGGCTGGTTTATTGTCTTAGAGAGTGAACACTCCTGTGGGGCACTAGATGGCAACATTTCTCCAAAACTCAGCAAGGGTGAGGCCCTGTTGACAGAAGGTCAACCCTGCACAGCTGCCAATCTCCACACATTCTATGAAACCTGAACTTCTGGAGATGAGACGACTGAAGCCAGATCGGGTGGAGGGGGAAGCCTCCATGGCACGTCTCTTGGGGGTGGTCCAGAGAGAGGTTCAGAGGTGTATACTGTTCTTTCTACTACCACCTCTCCAACCACCACCACCTCCAACAACATCACCGCCTCCACTGGGACGAGCTCCACATCCTTGGCCTCCACACGCTGACCTCAAACTATCCCTCACCACCCCCACCTTACCACCTCCCACACCTCTTCTACCACCCCCACCACCTCCTCCACTTCCACCACCTCCTCTACCTCTGCTACTGTCACCACCTACCTTCACCACCTCCTCCTCCACCACCTCCTCTACCACCACCTCCACCACCATCACCTCCTCTGCCACCTCTACTATATCCACCACCTCCTCTACCTCCTCTACCTCCTCTACCACCACCTCCACCACCATCACCTCCTCTACCTCTACTACCACCTCCACCACCTCCACCACCACCACCACCACCACCATCACTTCCTTGGCCTCCACCTTCACTGCCTCCTCCACCAACACCACTACTGAATCACACAGGTGGCTATTGTTTCTGTAGGTGTCAAAAAGAAAAACTTCATGTAAACCAACTCTGGGAAGAGAGGTTTAATCAGAGATACATTTCTTTTTTTCTTTTTTTTTGCATATCTATGCTGCAAGTATATTAGCAAAAGTCTGCCTGGTTTAGAAATGGAGAAGAACTGCCTTAATGAAGAATGATTTGTATTTGACACACTAGTTTTTTTGGTAAATAGGTAATTGCTTCTTATCTAATTAAGCAATATTTGAAAACAGAGTATTCTTCTATGTGGACTTAAAATATCCTCTGGAGTTTTGTTTGCTTTATCAATTTATTTAGTGTCCTCTTTCTGCTTAGCCATCACCCCCCCCCCCCCACTTGCCAGCCCTTACCCTCTTAATTAGCAACCTGTCACTACATTTCAGTGTTTCTGTTTAGAAACACTGGGTGATCTATGAAGAGTCAAAACATACCACTCGACATAAAACAACATCTACTGAAGTTCTCATGCAATTGGGCAGGTGAAATGAACTCTTTCCTGGGGACCAGAAATTGAGCCTTCCTTATGTGGGAAGACCAGGGATCAAGATACTCCAGAGGGTGAGAACAGCAAGGGGAGAGAGTGGCAAAGCAGAGTTACAGGACCAAAAGTTAACAGCTGACCACTTGTTTTAAAGTACCTCTTTTGTGCCTTAAAGCCCCAGTGCCCCATAATCACCACCTGACAGAGGTAGATCTTCTGCATTGATCCATTCCTATATTCAATCAACACATAATAATTAACTTCCAACATAGGCACAGTATGGCTCTATGCTCTAGGGACAGAGCCATGAGCAAGGCATGTACCCTACTGATACTCCCGTACTGGCAGACAAGAAAAACAAACCAAATTTAAAAATTGCCAAATATCATTCAGGTTTGATAAACGTCAATGAGAAAAACGAAGCAGGATTTGGACATAGTGACAGAAAAGGGCGTATGTGTGTGCACGTGTCCACTGGCTAATGTAGTTAGATTCACTGCCCAGAAGGGACGACATTTGAACAATAAGACCTGAATGAAATGAAGTGGTGAGTCATGGGAGGGTCCCTGAGCTAAAATGAGACTACATATCACTGTCTCGGAAAAAAACTCGCTGTACCTCCCGCTTTGAAGCGGCGCGTCCCCGCCCCCTCCTCTATAAATAAAGCCCGGCGTCAGAGACTACATTATCACTGTCACTATGAACTGACCTATGTCAACTTGGTCACGATGCTTTTAGGTTCTTGGTAGTGAAGACAGCTTTTGAGGGAGATCGAGGTAAATTAGGGTGAATTGCTCCCCCATAACTTTGCTCCCAGTTTGTAAAGAGACCAGATCTTCTACCAAATTTGGTCATCATACACAAATTTATCAAATGCTTTTAACTAACTGGTTCAAATAAACTATTCAAACTATTTAATAAACTCAATGGAGACTGGGCACTCTGTTCTTTCAGGAGCTCTTAGCACCGCCTTGCATGAGAGGGTCATTTGAAGTGGGGACAATAATACCTCAGAGGCAGGATTCTGTTACACTGGGACTCAGCAACAGGTGGCCAGAGCACCCCTGAACCAATGCACAGACACTGAACTATACTGGACCATGCCTCAGGGGCCATCCCAGGATGCATATTTGTGATGTTTAATTTTATGTGTCAACTTGGTTAGGCTGTGGTGCCAAGCTGCTTGGTCAAACACCAGTCTAGATGTTACTGTGAAGGCATTTTTAAAACGCATTTTTTTTTAAATGTGATGAACACTTAGATTAGTAAACTTTGAGTAGATTATCCTCTATAATGTTGGTGGGCCTCATTCAATCAGTTGAAGGATTTAAGAGCAAAGACTGAGATGCCCCAAAGAGGAAGAAATTCTAACCCCAGACTACAGATAGAGATTCGGCCTGAGTTTCCAGCCTTCAGACTCATCAGTTGACTCAAGAATTGCAACAATAACTCTTACTTGAGTTACCAGCCCCCAGCCTACCCTTTGAATTTTAGATTTGCTACCCCCACAACCATGTGAGCCAATTTCCTAAAATAAATCTCAATCTGTCTATATCTAGATCTTTGTCTCCTATTGGTTCTACTTCTTTGGGGAACCCTGACTAATACTAGGAAGTGGGCTGCAGGTGTAACAAATGCCTTAAAAATGTGAAAGTGGCTTTGGAGTGAGGAAAGGGTAGGGGAATGGACAAATTTAAAACATGGGACTGAAAAAGCCTAAATTGTCTTGAAGACATCATTGGTAGAAATAATGGGTATGAAAGTGGTTCGGGCGAGAGCTCAGGAAGGAAAGAGCTGGAGAGCAAGTCTCTATTGTCTTAGAGCACACACGTACCATCCTGAACAGAATGCTGCTCGAAATAGGAATGTTAATGGTGCTTCTGGTGAGATCTCAGACAGAATTTTGGATACAGACTCAGACAGGCATAGAGGGAAGATGTCATCGAGACACAGGGAGGAGACAGTCATCCACAAGCCACGGAGAGAGGCCTGGGACAGACGCTTTCCCTACAGTCCTCGGAAGGAAACAACCCTGCCAACATCTTCATTTGGGATGAGCTGTGTGACAGTAACTATCTGTGGTTGAAGCCACCCGGTCTCTGGTGCTTTGTCTCGGCAGTGGCACCCTGTGCCATTTGTCACCAGTCAGGCTCTCTGCAAGCAGGTGCTGAGACAGAGTTTGGGGTGGAAAATGTCTGTTAGGGACCAAATCCCATAAAGGAAAGGGGGGAGGAACCATCATCAGAAACAGAATGCAACTGACATGAAATGAGTTAACATATAGGGCTGGCTTGTTCCGCTTCTTTAAAAAAAGCCCCAAATTTAATATCACGGAGCATGATGGTCTTTAAACTTCATTGACACTTATTGTATGTGTTTTCCCGTCAGAGTTTATAAAGAGTATGATGCAATCTATTTTCATATTGGTGGAGAGTTATAATCCACAAATTGAAGAGGCTTATCAATGCCAATAACAATATATTATGAATGCTAATGAAATAATAGTTATTCTTTACTCGTTAATAAGAACAGCTTTATAGGAATAGTTAGAAGGATTTCAATTCAATACAATTTGAAGTACATTTTGTTTAGAAAGGAGGACGAAGGAATAGAGATTGAGCAGACGGAAAATATGAATGATAATGTACATTGGAGGAGACATCAAGCAACCCCGAGTTGAGCCCTGGACTGAAGGCTGCCCTACAGGGTTGCCTAGCACTTTGTCAAAACGGCTGGGACTTCATCCCTGCTGAGCCCAATCAATCACTGCACAAGGGCCGCCCCAGGAAGGTGGCCTTGAACAAGGAGGCTCCTACAGCTGAAGCGGACCCTGAAGGGGCGGGCGGCCAGAGATGCTTGCCGAACCCACCCCTTGCTGCAAGCCCTTTCTGGGAGGGGGACCTCCCCACATCCACCGTGCTGCTCGCGGAACAGTGAAGGATGGTACATGACCAAACTGTTTTAGCCAGTCCACCTATCTTGAAGACCTTTAATTTCATCATAAAGTCCATTTCTAATATTCATTGTACCTATTAACACTGTACTAATTTAAACAATAAAACTCCATTTCTGACACTCACTATGCTAATTAACCAAGCCTCAGGTACTCCGTGAGACTTCCATCAGAGAAGTGCTTGGAGTGGCTGCTTCTGGAGTCTGGCTTTTCTGATAGAATATGAGCTGACTGCTCTGGAGTGGAATTTTCCATTAGAGCAACTGACGGCCCTTAGAGGAAAAGCTCAAAGCTTAAATGAACCGGCACATACGTCATAGGACTGACTCTACCTTGCCGAAATCACAGACATCCTAACAATCCTCATATAGATATGCTTGTCCTTGGGGTCTTGGGCATCTATCCTCCCCTTTTGTACTGCTTTAGGGATCATTTTGTTGCAAGAAAAAGAACACTACTCAAACTGGTTTGAGTTTAATCAGGGTTAAAGGCTCGACCCTGAGATTAGGGATGAAGGCTCTTTGGATCACTCAGAGCGGACCTGCGGTGTTGGCATGTCAAGTTTCCCCTGCCTCTCTCACGGGTCCACAGACTCTTCTCCTCTCTGCTTTCATCTGAGCGTGTGCTTCTGTTCCTGCTTCTCTTTCCCTTTCTATTTACTTATCAGCACACTCCCCCAATCTTTTCTTAAGGTTTTATTTTTAAGGGGCACCTGGGTGGCTCAGTTGGTTGAGCGTCAGATTCCTGGTTTCAGCTGCGGTTGTGGTCTCAGGGTCATGGGACCAAGCCCCGTGTAGGGATCCATGCCCAGCGGGAAGTCGGCTTGGGATTCCCTCTCCCTCTCCCTCTTGCTCTGTCCCTCTCCTTGCTTGTGCTCACTCATACATTGCGTGCGTACTCTCTCTCTCTCTCAAATACATACATACATAAATTCCTTTAAAAAAAGATTTTTGGCGCACCTGGGTGGCTCAGTGGTTTTAAGCCTCTGCCTTTGGCTCAGGTCATGATCCCAGGCTCCTGGAATCGAGCCCTGCATCGGGCTCTCTGCTCAGCAGGGAGCCTGCTTCCTCCTCTTTCTCTGTCTGCCTCTCTGCCTACTTGTGATCTCTGTCAAATAAATGAATAAAATCTTAAAAAAAAAATTTTAAAAGGATTTTATTTTTAAGTAATCTCTACACCCAACATGGAGCTTGAACTTACAACCCCAAGATCAAAAATTGCATTCTCTACCAGCTGAGCCAGCCAGGTGCCTCTCATTTCCCCTCTCTTGATTCTACATAACCACCATCATTTGACCATTTTCATGTCTCTTAGGTCAAGGTCTTGAGAGAAAAAAAAAGGAAAGAGCAAATATGGCTGACACAGCCCTGTCTATGGCCTGGGGTCCTTGGAGGTGGTGGAGCGCTGTGTTCCAGTCATTTGTGGCTAGGGGAGATGTGAGTAGGGTAAACGAAGCTTCTCCTTTTAGGGATCATGAGAGGCTAAATTCCCCAAGAAGATGATGATGCTGGAAAGGCTCTGACCAGCATCTCTGCCGTGCCCACCCCAATCCTACTGACCAGTAGCGTAGTATCTTGCCAAAAAATTCCCTTGTATGTGCACTGTGTGTGTGCGTGCGTGTGTGCATATGCATACAAATGTGTACACACACACACGCGTTCATACTCTGTGTAGTTGATGAAGCCCATCCAGGAGTTACTGCCAAAGGCCAAGTATTCAAATTAAGATATTCAAATGTCCACATAAGGTGTCTTCTTGATTTGGTTCATGAAGAAATGTCTTCTTATTACCATTTTCTGAAACCTCACCTGCTACAAATACCCCTTTCTCAGAGCGCTGGGCCTCACTTGGTTAGGTATCTGACTCTTTTTTTTTTTTTTTTAAGATTTTATTTATTTATTTGACAGAGAGAGATCACAAATAGGCAGAGAGACAGACAGAGAGAGAGATGAGGAGAAGCAGGCTCCCTGCTGAGCAGAGAGCCCAATGCGGGACTCGATCCCAGGCCCCTGGGATCATGACCTGAGCCGAAGGCAGAGGCTTAACCCACTGAGCCACCCAGGTGCCCCGGTATCTGACTCTTGGTCTCAGCTCGGGTCTGGATCTCAGGGATGTGAGTTCGGGCCCCGTGTCGGGCTCTGCACTGGGTGGGAAGGCTGCTTAAAAACACCACCACAAATACCACCTTCTCAGCTGCAACCCAAGAAAGTCAGAATTGATTTCTCATTAAGGATAGCCACTGCCACCACCTCTGGGTGCTGCCATGGCTAGCAGGGTGCCGTCTGTCCCTCCCAGACCACACACTGTCAAGGCTGTGAGTCACAGAACCTGGTTCTACGGTGGACTTTCCAAGGAAACGCTGGCCTCCATCCCGGCTCTAACAATTAGACCTCAGCATAAGCTCGCAACCCACAGATTTGATCCATGAAAGAAAAGCTGTCCTGCAGCCTGGGTACATAGAAACCCCAGACTCTCCTCTGTTTTCTTTCATGCCTGCTTGCATCGACTGCTTGGAGTTTCCCAGGGACACTGGTACATCAACCAATGTATCAGCCAGGCACCCTTAAGCAGACATGGTGCTTAAGCCAAGAGAGCCCTGTGTCCGGCTTCCTGCAGATGCTCACTTCTGCCTAGGTAGGCTCTCTCATTCCTCATGCCCTTTCCCCCTCACTTGATACCCCTTTAACGGGGCAGAGGAAATGCTGAGAAACTGGAGACATCTCAGGCAGAAAGGACCTTGCCAAATCAAAGACCTCAGAAACACTTAAAGAGAAATGACTCACTGGGGCGCCTGGGTGGCTCAGTGGGTTAAAGCCTCTTCCTTCGGCTCGGGTCATGGTCCCAGGGTCCTGGGATCAAGCCCCGCATCGGGCTCTCCGCTCAGCAGAGAGCCTGCTTCCTCCTCCTCCTCTCTCTCTCTCTGCCTGCCTCTCTGCCTACTTGTGATCTCTGTCTGTCAAATGAATAAATAAAATATTAAAAAAAAAAGAGAAATGACTCACTGTTCCTTCCCAGACCACCCTTGTTACAGTAGGAATAGGAGAGATCTGAGTAAAAACCTGTATTTACTTGCCCCTCCCCTCCCCTGCTTCCCTCAAGCTCAGATGTCTGGAGAACTTATTGACTTCCATGAATAATTAGGTCAGTGGTAGAATATTCTCTCTTGAAAACCTGTTGGAGAAGGGTCCCGAACTGAGGGCACTGAATAAAAACTTTCTTCTTTCCAGTTGTGCCTCCATCCAGCTGCTCTGAGGAGTACTGTCAAGTGTCATGGGGTCTGGACCTGTGTGGTTAGGCTGGAGCATTGGTCTCTTGTCACGAGGCCAGGAGTCCTCCACCTGGGATGGGGCAGGGCCATGGGGCTCACCAGCTGCTGCCCTTCCTTGTCCCCAGCTGTCGTCCAGGTGTACGGCTGATCCACTGGCCACTCAGCCACAGTGCCGCCCGCTTGTAAAGGGGTCCCTCGGCTCTCTGATCAGACAATGCCCCAGAGGGTCCCCTCCCTGCAGAGGCACTGACCTCACTGACTGACTCCATACCTGCTTTCGCAGCCCCCTATCTAGGTCTTGGCCTTGGGGACTTCCAGGGGTTGGGGCGCTTCTTATCTCCCTAGACAAAGCCCCCAAAAGGCATTCATTCATCTTGCCCCTTTTCCCCCAGGGTCAAGCTGGGTGCTTCACCAGTAAGTGCCAAGTGGCCCATTCAGGAGGCCCTGGAGCTTGAAACACTTATGAGCTGGTCCCCTCGTGCTGAACACAAGGAGAACCTAGACACCAGAAACCCCTTCCTTTCCTCCCTGATGACCAAACCCCTCCCCACCCCACCTGCTCAGTGATTGGCAGTGGGGGGGGGGGGTTGGTGAGGGCGCTTCTTGTTAGAGCAGCAAATAACAAAGAAAGAACAAAACCAAACTAAACCAGATTTAATCTTGGTTCTTTAGGCTCTGGGCCTCCCCCCCTCCCCACCCACTCCCAGATACCATTTGCAGTTACTTTTCTTTCCAATGAATGCAGGAGGAGGATTGAGGGGGTGGTGGTAGGAGAGGGAGGCACCCTTCCATTTTAGAGGACCCATGTGCTATTTATGTATGTGGTTGTTCTATGGAGTTCAATAATCGGGACACAGAGGTTATCAACAGAGTGACCTGAAACCCAGACGCTAGGGCCGAACTGCCCGGCTTTGAATCCTGGCTCCAGCACTTCCTGGATTTGTAACCTTGGGCTGGTTACTGAACTTCCGGGTGGCTTGCTTTCCCCCATCCAGCAAAGGATGTGTGTGTGTGTGTGTATGTGTGAGCATTTGTACAACAGTCTTATAGCGTAGAAATCATATCAATATTTGACGCACAGTAGAGGCTGTCAATAGTGAGCCTGACTTTAATTCAAACACTAAGTGATTATGTTTGACAAAGAAATGTAAACGGGGCTTTAATTGGTTCTGGTGCTGACAGTTTGTGGCTCATTTATTACGGTCTTCTCTATGAGAGCCTCCGTCCGCGATCTAGGACGTGGGTGGCCACATAGTCTTGCCCAGGGCCTGAGCTCAGGTCCAACGCTGCTGCTCTGAGGACTGACTGATTTGGTTAGCAAGTAAATGGTTCTGTGACTCATGCTGCAGCGGTCATGAATGAAGCAGATGTGGGCCCTGCTTCATGGCACTCACAGTCTGATGGGCTGTCTGCAAATGACCTCATGAAGAAATACAGTGAATGGGTGCCTGGGTGGCTCAGTTGGTTGAACGTCAGACTTTTGGTTTTGGCTCAGGTCATGATCTCAGGGTTGTGAGATAGAGCCCTGTTGTCGGGCTGTGCACTGGACGTGGAGCCTACTTAAGATTCTCTCTTTCTCCCCCTCCCTTTTCCCCTGTCCCATCCCGCACCCTGGCCCCGCTCGTGTGCATGCATGCACACTCTCTCTTTTTCTCTAAGAAAAGAAAGGAATACACAGTGAAGTGTGATAAGAGCCATGAATGAGAGGACCCAGGGTGCTTGGAGGGAAAGTAATTAAGGGAACTCTTAGTGAAGAGAGACATTTAATCAGAGATCTACAAGTTCAAAGTGAAGGGGAAAGTTCCAAACAGAGGAAACAGCATGTACAAAGGCCCTGGGCCAGGCAGTGCTTGGTATTCTTGACTTGATATAAAGCCAGCGTGGCTGGCGGGAATGGAAGAGGGGGTGAACTGTTTGAGATGGGGTAGTTAAGAAGAAATACAGGGAAAATAGAGACACTTTAAACAATCTATGTGAATATAATCATTATGAGGGAATAACTACAGGAAAAATGAACTAAAGTTTGACAAATAACAAATAACTTACAAGGGGGGAAAAATGTAGAAAAAAGTAGGGGGGAGCCTATAGACTAAGAGAGTTAAGAAGATGTGTCAAGGATGTGGAGAGGTTGGAGCCCTCATACATTGCTGGTGACAACAGTCCTGGAGTATGGGACGTACATAGCATTAGTGGAGATGCCTGTCCATGCCACCCCCACCCCTGCCATCATCACACACACACCATTCTCTTGTGGTCTGGATGCTTTCTGTTATGGATTGAATTCTCCCCCTATCCCAAAAAGATATGTTAAAGTTCTAACTCCCCACCATTCCTGTAATTATATTAATACCAGTCAGGTTCTTCAGAGAAATGGAACCAATAGGCTTTCTGTCTTTCCCTCTATCTCTCTCTCTCTTTCTTGAGCAGAGAGCCCAATATGGGGTTTAATACCAGGACCCTAGGATCATGACCTGAGCCGAAGGCAGACACTTAAAGGCTGAGCCACCCAGGTGGCCTGAAATTGGTTGATTTAAGGACTTGCCTCATGTAATTATGAAGGCTTGGCAATTCCTAAATCTGCAAAGGAGGCTGGCAGGCTGGGGACTCAGGGAGGAGTCATTGGTTGAGTCCAAAGGCAGGCTGCTGCCATAATTTCTTCTTGCCTGGGGGAGGTCAGTGTCTTCCATGAAGGCCTGCAGATGAGGAGGTGCACCTCCCCCACATGCATTATGGCGAGTAATCTGCTTTACTCAAAGCCTACTGATGTAAACATGAATCTCCAGTAAAAAACAAAAACCAACCAAACAAAACATTCTGAGAAACATCTAGACTAATGTTTGACCGACTATCTGGGTTTCATGGTCTAATTGAGTTGACACATAAAAATGAAGTATCACAGTGACCCTATTTGCAGATGTAATTAAGCTAAAAAGGCCCTAATCTAATGCGATCAGTTTCCTTAAGAAAGGGGAAATTTGGACACAAAGACAGGTATGCACACAGGGAGAACACCATGTGAGGAGGAAAGGATGCTTCGGGGTGATCGGGGTGATGCCAGCAAACCCCCCGAAGCTAGGAACAGAGCAGAGCGCAGAGCAAATGATTCCCCATCGCCTTCAAGAAGAACCAACCCAGCCAACACTCTGATCTCAGACTTCAGCCTCCAGAACTGAAGGATAATAAAATGCCACCCGCCTGTGGTATGTGATTACATTCCCCTTCACTTGCCATATTCCAAACTGCAGAAATCAAGAACAAAGCCTCAGAAGGCCTTCTCTAGGTATAGACAGAGGGAGGATCTGAAAGAGGATATGAGAAGATAGCACCCATTTTTCCCTGCCTTCTCTCCACCCGCAACCTCCCCACTTCTGAGCCAACAGGTGAAACCCTTACTCTGAGTGGAGAGAGGAGAGCTGAAGGGGAAATAAGATAGCTGGGTGCAGTGTGGAAGTTATGCCCCCATCTCCCCACCCCCATGCTAGCCACCTTGCAGATGTGGGTGTGTCTGCTGAAGGCACATAAGGAGCTCCTGTTGAGTTTAGGCATCTGAGAATGGAGGGGACCTGTGCCCTCTCCAGGGAGATGGTAACTGGCTCCATGGTTGTGTATCAACAATAAGGTGGAAACAGCAGTTGACATACAGGGCCGGAAGGTAGCCTGAGCTCCCTGTGTCTCTGAAAGTGTGTGAGTGGCCATGTGAATATGTCCAAGGCTCTTCAATGACACACAAAAGCTACCTAGGAGGTAGCAACCCCATGGGACCTTGAGCTTTAGCATTGGACAGGACTGTAGGAAATCTGGGAAGACTTCTTGGAGACCAGGCGGTATGGGGTACATTTGAAGCAACAAGGCAGTACAGCACCAAGAATTAGGTGCCTAGCCACCACTCCTCTCCCAACCCCTCACCACCATGTTGGCAAATGTGAAAGGAGTTGGATATTAGGGTCAACTTCAGGGATAAGGAGAAAGAGGGAGAAGAAAATCACGATATGACTGGTTATGAAACTGGAATGGCTAGGAAGTCACTGAAATTGGGTAGATTTACCTGAAAATAGCTAGATAAGATTTTCTGTATCCGTTCAAAATGGGAATTCAAGATGAAAAGTCTCATTTCATGGCAATACCTTCATACACGAGCAGGTTCATGCATAGACACATTTGAAGGGTCCTTTTAAATACCTGTGGACAGAAGCCTTCTCTTCCTTCTTGACCATCATCTTCTGGGTCAGAGCTCTCCAAATCTGGGAACCTCAGGTAAGCCACCCATATGCTGGGCCCTGGGGAGTTGTGTAATGCTAGTGATGATCATGCCCAATGAGCTAGAGACTGACTTCCCATTCTCATTCCTTAGGCCCTTCCCCAGAATCCTGTCCAGCCGTGGTTCTTTGCCTGGTAAACAGCCACTGTTCTGGCAATTTCTGTAGCAGGATATCTATATTCTCACATTATCTGTTGAGGGAGAGAGGCAGTAGCTTGAAACACCTACAGTCTAAGCACTGGTCAATGAAGTAATCCTAACAGAAGGCATTATCTGCCCATAGAAGTGCTTTCTATGAAGTAGCACACATGCATCAGTCATTTACTGCTGCTGGTGCACTCTTCCTACTATTAATCAATACTTTTAGAATGAGAGAAAGGCAGCAGGGAGGAGAACACAGAGGCTTCCATCCACTCCAGGATCTCTACTAACTGCTCTGTGAGCAGTCAAGGCATTTAAACTGTTCTCTTACCTAGAAAATGCAAAGCTTATATAGTACTCAACTAGAAGATCTCTGTGGCCCTTTCAGCCTCTAACATTTGATAGTGCTAACACAGTTTTCACATTCTAGTCATTTGAGGAAACTCCATGCATATAATCAGCTAAATGTCCAGAAAACTTTTAACAAGGGACAGATCTGTTAAGAGTTCAGAAGCAAAGAGTTTTCTTGTTTTTAATATAGTCAAGGTTTTAAATGTAGGTTATGGAGCCCCACAAAAGCACAGAGGGCTGTTTGTAGCCCAACTGGTTAAACTGGAACTTATTTTTGAATGTGGGTTTATCTACCACACAAACACAATCACTCACATGCACTACAAACACACACAAACAAAAGAATCACATATTAAAGGATAATGTGTTTCTGAAAAGGTGCATATTAAGCTAGATTTTTTGTAAATTGAAATATTTGGACTGCACAAAGAGAGTATACTAACATTTTGAAAAGGCAGAAAATCCTAATAAGTCCTCAAAATTAAGCAAAATCAAACCAGACCAGACCAATACAACTCTCAATTTGTCTTATAAGAACCCTTAATATTATTTATCTGGTATGAAAATTCAGATAGTCTTTTTTTTTTTTGGAGATCAGTTTTGTAATGAGACATACCTATACATGATGACCATGAAATGATTTTCATATCTTATTTGCAAATTGTGTTATTTTAAAGCTGGATTTCATATATAGTAAGTGAGAGTACCTCACATTAAGCAGAAGTCTTGATTTATGGCCACTTCTATCAGATCTATTTAAGTGGTTTTGAAGAGACAACATAATGAGAAACTCTTTGATAATAATACTATTTGACTCAATGAATATGGTCTTCACTTGACAGTAAACCATTCGAGCTTTCAAAACAGTTATTAATCTGTTAGGGTTTTGAGACCAGGAAGTTATAATGTGTCCTCAAGAACAACTAAGCTTGTAGTCTCACAACAAAATTAGAATTTTGTAATTGCAGGACATCGAGGCTAACTTGAAACCTTAAAAGTCACTGGAAAGAAAAGACATATTCCTCAAAAACAAAACCCAGAAAACCATCAGATTAACAACAAAGCACTACAGGTAAGAGCTGATGGCAGAAGACAGGGGAGAAATATCCTCAATGAGAGGAGGAAGGGTAAAATGTTAAGCTAGAATTCTATACCCACCTAAACTACTTTTCACAAGTGAGGATGAAATAAACAATATTTCCAGACATACAGAGCACTTATGCTTACCGAGTCAGGCAGAAAAAAACAGCTAAAAAATTAAGTATGAAGAAAAATGAATCTAGAAAAAAAAAAGTATTGAGATGCAAGAAGCAAAAATGTGCCAAAGAATCTGCAAATTATATTGATAAATGTAAATACAGACAATATTGATGGTTAAAAGCTTTTAGAAACAAGGAGAAACTTAACTTTAAATAACATAGAAAATAGACAAGATGGGAGAGGAACTTTTAGAGAGGTAGAAGGAAGCTAAGGTCTTTGTTCAGAGAGGACAAAGATAAAACTAACAATGACCTTTAGCATTTTGGGGAAAAAACATAAAGTTATGTGTTCTATTAAAGTAAGGCAAATTGCACAAGAAAGAGAAATAGATGTATGTCTTCCAAGGCAATGGGGTGAAGGAAAAAAAAAGATCTGTCAGAAAAACTGAAAAAAAAAAAAAAAAAAGAGAAAGAGAGAGAGAGAGGATCAAGCTGGCAGAGAAGTAGGAGAGCTGAATATCATCAGGTCCCAGGAATTCAGCTAGATAGTTATCAAACCATTCTGAACACCTACAAACTCAACAGGAGATAGAAGAGAAGAAGAGCAGCAATGTTAGGAACAGAAAAGCGACCATTTTCTAGAAGGTAGGACGTACGGAGAAGTGAATCCAAGGGGATATAGAGGAACAGAGATGCGGAGGGAGGGGCTGGCTCTTGGCAAGTGGTAGAGCAGCGGAGCACAAAATCAGAACTTTAGAAGTCTGCTCCACTGAGGGACATCACTCCAGCTGAGGGTGAAGCCCTCATGGGGACAATGTGGTCCCAGGACCTGAATGCAGCAGAGCTCCTAGGTATTGGAACAGGGAAGCCAGCTGTATGGAGCCGAGGAGGGGGCTCCCAGCTCAGGGATACCTTAAACCATGCTCCAAGGCATAGTCAGACTATGACTCTTCAAGCAAGGACCCCACAAGTGGCAGACCCGGGAGACTCATCCTTCTTCTCCCAGGAGGGGTGGTGCAAAAGCATGCTGCAGGAATCTGCTGGGTTTGGAGACTCCAAACGGGGCCATGCACCAGAGATAGAAATGTTTGGTCACAGGTCTGGTAAGCATGGAGTGTGGCCAGAGACCAGGGAGATGGGAGGGATTGGCTGCTTTTCTCTGAGGACGCACTGAGGAGTGGGGCCTGGGCTCTCAGCTCCTCCAGCCAGAGACTGGGAGGCTGCCATTTTCACTTCTGTCCTTCAAAGCTGTATGGAAAGCGTTCAGGGAACAAAATCTCCTGAGAGTGAACCCGAACAGATTACTTAGCCTGGCCGCTGGCAAAGGCAGTGCAATTCTGCCTCAGGCAAAGACACTTGAGAATCACTGCAACAGGCCCCTCCCCCCAGAAGATTAGCAAGAGCATCCAGCCAAGACCAAGTTCATTAGTCAATGAGAACAGTGGAATTCCAGAGTTAGGGGAAAGCAACACATAGAATTTATGGTCTTTTCCCCATGATCCTTTAGTCTTTCAAAGTTAAATTAAAAAATTTTTTTTCTTATTCTATTTTTAAAAAAAATTCCTCCTTCCTATTTTAATGTTTTTTTTAAACTATTTTATCTTATCAATACCTTTAAAAAAATCTTTTATATTTTCATTGTTATAGTCATATTTTATCCCTTCATGGTATTTAGCCTTATTTTTTTTGCATACATATAGAGTTTTTTTTTTTTCTTTAAAATTTTGGGATACAATTTCTTCTAATAGATCAAAATATATCCTAAATCTAGCACGTGGCTTTGTTCTAGGCTCCAGGCTGATCACATTCTCTCCTCTTTTTTTTCCCTCTTTCTAACCAACTTATCTTACCAATTCCTTTTTTAGAATTTTAAAAATTTTCATTTTTACAGTCATATTCCATCCTTTCATCATGTTTACTCTTATTTTTGTATATGTAAGTTGTTCTTTCTTTAAAATTTTGGGAGGTAGTTTCTTCTAAGAGACCAGAAAATACTCAAAATCAAGTGGGTGGCTCTGTTCTATTCACCAGTCTAATATATATATATATATATATATATATATATATATATATATATATATATATATTATATTACAATAATAGTAGGGAAATTTAACACCCCCTTTACTGAAATGGACAAATTATCTTAGCAAAAGATAAACAAGGAAATAAAGGCTTTAAATGACATACTGGATCAGATGGACATCACAGATATATTCAGAACATTCTATGCCAAAGCAACAGAATACACATTCTTCTCCAGTGCACATGGAACATTCTCCAGAATAGATCACATCCTGGGTCATAAATGAGGTCTCAACTGGTACCAAAGATTGGAATCATTCTCTGCATATTTTCAGACCACAATGCTCTGAAACTAGAACTCAATCACAAGAGGAAAGTTGGAAAGAACTCCAATACATGGAGGCTAAAGAGCATCTTACTAAAGAATGAGTGGGTAAACCAGGAAATTAAAGAACTGAAAAACATCATGGAACAAATGATAATGAAAACACAACTGTTCAACATCCGTGGGACACAGTAAAGGTGGTCCTGAGAGGAAAGTATATAGCATACAAGCCTTTCTCAAGAAACAAGAAAGGTCTCAAGTATACAACCTAACCCTACACCTAAAAGAGTTGGAGAAAGAACAGCAAAGAAAGCCTAAACCCAGCAGGAGAAGAGAAATAATAAAGATCAGAGCAGAAATCAATGAAATAGAAGCCAGGAGAATACTAGAACAGGTCAACGAAACTAGGAGCTGGTTCTTTGAAAGAATTAATAAGATTGATAAACTCCTGGTCAGACTTATCAAAAAGAAAAGAGAAAGGACCCAAATTAATAAAATTATAAATGAAAGAGGGGAGATCACAACCAACACCAAAGAAATACAAACAATTATATGAACATATTATGAACAACTATATGCCAGCAAATTTGACAGTCTGGAAGAAATGGATGCATTCCTAGAGATATATAAATTACCAAAACTAAACCAGGAAGAAATAGAAAACTTGATCAGACCCATAACCAGTAAGGAGATTGAAGCAGTCATCAAAAATCTCCCAGCAAACAAGAGCGCAGGGCCAGATGGCTTCCCAAATTTGGTAGAATTTCTCAGGGAAATTCTACCAAACACTTAAAGAAGAATTAATACCTATTCTCCTGAAACTGTTCCAAAACACAAAAACAGAAGGAAAACTTCCAAATTCATTCTACGAGGCCAGCATTACCTTGATCCCCAAACCAAACAAAAACCTCATCATAAAGGAGAATTACAGAACAATATCCTTGATGAACATGGATGCAAAAATTCTCACCAAAATACTAGCCAATAGGATCCAACAGTACATTAAAAGGATTATTCACCACAACCAAGTGAGATTTATTTCTGGGCTGCAAGGTTGGTTCAATATCTGCAAATCAATCAAAGTGATACAATACATTCATAAAAGAAAGAACAAGAATCATAAGATACTCTCAATAGATACTGAAAAAGCATTTGACAAAGTACAGCATCCTTTCTTGATAAAAACTCTTCAAACTGTAGGGATAGAGAGTACATGCCTCAATATCATCAAAGCCATCTATGAAAAACCCAGTGAATATCATTCTTTTTTTGTTTTGCTTTATTTTGGGTTTTTAGATTTTATTTATTTATTTGACAGAAGGAAATCACAAGTAGGCAGAGAAGCAGGCAGAGAGAGAAGAGGAAGCAGACTCCATGCTGAGCAGAGAGCCCGATGGCTGGATCCCAGGACCCTGGGAATCATGACCTGAGCCAAAAGCAGAGGCTTTAACCCACTGAGCCACCCAGGCACCCCATTGAATATCATTCTTAATGGGGAAAATCTGAGAGCTTTTCTCCTAATGTCAGGAACATGGCAGGGATGCCCACTATCACCACTGCTATTCAACATAGTACTAGAAGTCCTAGCCTTAGCAATCAGTCAACAAAAGGAAATAAAAGGCATCCAAATGAGCAAAGAAGTCAAACTCACTCTTTGCAGATGATATGATACTTTATGTGGAAAAACCAAAAGACTCCACTCCAAAACTGGGTTTGGAGACTCCACTCATACAGGAATTCAGTAAAGTGTCAAGATATGAAATGCACAGAAATCAGTTGCATTTCTATACACCAACAGCAAGATAGAAGAAAGAGATATTAAGGAGTTGATTCCATTTACAATTGCACCCATAACCATAAGATACCTAGGAATAAGCCTAACCAAAGAGGCAAAGAATCTGTACTCAGAAAACTATAAAGTACTCAAGAAAGAAATTGAGGAAGACACAAAGAAATAAAAAAATGTTCCATGCTCATGGATTGGAAGAACAAATATTGTGAAAATGTCCATGCTACCTCAAGCAATCTACACATTTAACACAACCTCTATCAAAATGCCATCAATTTTTTTTTTCAAAGAAATGGAACAAATAATCCTAAAATTTATATGAAACTAGAAAAGATCCTGAATAGACAGAGGAATGTTGAAAAAGAAAACCAAAGTTGGTGGCATCACAACTCCAGACTTCAAGCTCTATTACAAAGCTGTCATCATCAAGACAGTACGGTACTGAGACAGAAACAGACACATAGATCAATGGAACAGAATAGAAAGCCCAGAAATAGACCCACAACTCTATGGTTAAATAATCTTTGACAAAGCAGGAAAGAATGTCCAATGGAAAAAAAGACTGTCTCATCAACAAATGGTGTTGAGAAAATTGGACAGCCATATGCAGAAGAATGAAACTGAACCATTTCCTTCACCACACATTAAAATACACTCAAAATGAATGAAAGTCATCAGTGTGAGACATGAATCCATCACATCCTTGAGGAGAACACAGGCAGCAACCTTTTCGACCTCAGTCACAGCAACTTCCTCCTAGAAACATCACCAAAGGCAAGGGAAACAAGGGCAAAAATGAACTTTTGGGACTTCATCAAGATCAAAAGCTTATGCACAGCAAAGGAAACAGTCAACAAAACTGAAAGACAATGGACAGAATGGGAGAATATATTCGCAAATGACATATCAGATAAAGTGCTAGTATTCAAAATCTACACCCAAAGAACAAAAAATCCAATCAAGAAATGGGCAGAAGACAGGAACAGACATCTGGGCAAAGAAAACATCCTAATGGCTAACAGACACATGATAAAGTGCTCAACGTTACTCAGCATTGGGGAAATGCAAATCAAAACCACAGTGAGATACCACCTCACACCAGTCAGAATGGCTAAATTTAAACAGTCAGAAAATGATAGGTGTTGGTGAGGTTGCAGAGAAAAGTGAACCCTTCTACACTGTTAGTGGGAATGCAAGCTGGTGTAGCCAATCTGTAAAACAGCATAGAGGTTCCTCAAAAAGTTGAAAATAGAGATACCCTAGGACCCAAAAATCACACTACTGGGTATTTACCCTAAAGATACAAATGTAGTGATCCGAAGGGGCATGTGCACCCAAGTGTTTATAGCAGCAATGTCCATAATAGCCAAGCTATGGAAAGAACCCAGATGTCCATCAATAGATGAATGGATAAAGAAGAGGTGGTGTGTGTGTGTGTGTATGTATATATATATACATACACACAATGGAATACTATGCAGCCATAAAAAACCCCAAAATCTTGCCATTTGGAAGGAGGTGGATGGAACTAGAGGGTATGATGCTAAGCGAAATAAGTCAATCAGAGAAAGACAATTATCATACGATGTCTCTGATATGAGGAATTTGAGAGGCAGGGCAGGGGTCACAGGGGCTAGGGAGGGAAAAAATGAAACAAGATGGGATTGGGAGGGAGACAAACATAAGAGACTCTTAATCTCATGAAACAAACTGAGGGTTCCTGGGGTTTGGGGGGGTAGAGATAGGGTGGCTGGGTTATGGACATTGGGGAGGATATGTGCTATGGTGAGTGCTATGAAATGTGTAAGCCTGATGATTCACAGACCTGTACCCCTGGGGCAAATAATATATTATATGTTAATTTAAAAATTATGTTTTGTAATACACTGAACAGGGTTCAATCCCAGGACCATAAGATCATGACCTGAGCCAAAATCAAGAATCAGATGCTTAATCAACTCAGTCACCCAGGTGCCCCCAATATTGCTCATTTTTATTAAAAATTTTAAAAAGGTGAAAAAAACCAGAAAAACTTGATTGACAATAAAAAGAAGAGTAAGAATGAAAATAGCCCTAATTATCCCAATAAACATAAATGTAAGTATTTGTTGGAAGAAAGGGATTTTAGATAGAATTTTTAAAAACAAGATATAACTTACTAATCAAGAATCATGTTGAGGGGCAACTGACTGACTGTCTCAGTCAGTGGAATATGAGACTTGAACTCAGGGTTGTGGGTTCAATCCCTACATTTTATGTAGGGATTACTTAAAAAATAAAATCTTAGAAAAAAAAATCGTGTCTAAAATTTACATAGAATGTTTGAGAATAAAAAGATAGAAAAACACATACCAGGGTGCCTGGGTGGCTCAGTTGGTTAAGTGTCTGCCTTTAGCTCAGGTCATGAGCCTGTGATCCTGGGATCGAGCCCCTCACTGGGTTTCCCGCTCCACTCTGTCTGCTCCTCCTGTTGCTTATGTTCTCTGTCAAAGAAATAAATAAAATCTTTTTTTAAGAAAAAAGGGAAAAAAGGAACTACCAGAAAAATACTCATGAAAGCATATTTTGTTTCCTTCCTCAAATGGTAAAGTATCAGCCTTGGAGCTACTTTGTTAGCTTAAGTGCTTTTTCATTCATGCACTTCCTCTAGTTAGCACAGGGCCTTACACATAGAAGGTTTTCAATAAATGCTCACAGAGGGTCAATAGAAATGTTTGGGAGAGTATTTGAAATACTCTTAATTTTACATATAAAGTGATTATGGGATGGGAAGTAGTTGACTTACCCAAAGGCCCCGGGGGGTTCATACAGCCCCTGGCAAATAAACATCCTATGCTTTACAGTGCACTCTTAAAACGTTTGTTTAGGTATATTTATGTAAATATATTTATGTAGTACATGTAAATACATTTATGTAGTCTATTATGTAAAATGGACTGTGTGCATTGGAAGTGTACAACCTGATGAGTTTTGACAACTGTGTATGCCTGTGAAAACACCACTACGATCAAGACACAGAACATTTTTACTACCTCCAGGTGAGTGTTCCTGCCCCTTTGCAGTTTACCCCTCCCTTCACCTTCGGCCCTGTGTGGATAAATAAAATCTTAAAAAAAAAAAAAAAGAAAGGCCACGTAGGGTATGATTCCACTGATATGAAATATCTGGAACAGGAAAGCCTATAGAGGCAGAAGGTGGATCAGTGATTGCTGGGGCAGTGGAGGAAGGGAGCTGGGGAAACACGGAGCATTGAGTGCTAAGGGGCGGGAGGGGGGATGGAAGTGTCCTTACATTCATTATGGCAATAGTCGCACAACTCTGTGAATATACTTTAAAAACCACTGATTTGCATATATCAGTCATGCTGTTATAGAAAATAAGAATAATCTGGCGTTTCTTGGAGGTGAGAGCGGAGCCTAGCCCGTGTTGACCAGTGTTCTGTTCCTTAGAGCCAAGTAGGGCTAAGCTAAGGGAAGTCAAGCTCATTGACTCCTCCACCACTAGAGCTAGGGCAGGGGCCCTGCCAGTGGGTCCTGCGGGCTACAGGGTGGCAGGCGATGGCACCCCAAAATGGGACGGTAGGAGGTCAGGATGTGCTGCTCCAGGAAATGCAGCCTTGGCAGACTGATCATGTTGAGTTGAGCTTGAAAAACAGCAAATACAGGGAGAGGCTTTCTTCAAATTCTCCTCATCTACCTGAAGACTGATCCTCCAAAGAAACTCAATTGTCATAAATCTTCTCGCGGGGAGTGCCATCAACCACATAAGATTGGCTCTTATCACAGGATAGGAGTTTAGAAGTCAACCCCACACCAGACAAAGTAGGTCACAAACTATCATACCTCTCATCTGTTCTTTTAAGGGCCCATTCATCTTGCTGAAAAATCAATTTCCTTCCCCTAAGATCATGAACATCTCCTTTCTCCTTTCTTATTAAGATATTTAATCCTGAATTCTGAGCCCCCTTGGGGAGTTATTCATTTTCCCCCAGTTATCTCCCGTGTATCCATGAAATACATACATTAATAAAGTTCTGTTTGTTTTTCTCTTGTCACTCTGTCCTTTATTACCGGGGTCTCAGCCAAGAGCTTGGAAGGGTAGAGGGAAATCCTTCTTCCCCTTCCACAGGGCTTCTGCCTCAGAGGAATCCCTCCCACGCTCTTCAGGGCCAGGAGTGAGAGCTGCTGGTGTTCCGGAAATGAGGAAGGCTGTGGCACTTTCTTCCCTTCCCAAAAAGCCGAGGGGCTCTCCCAGGATGGGTGTTTGGGGCAGGGGAGAGGATAGCACAGGACAAGGGAGTATAAAGCCATTTCAGGAATTCACAACTTCTCTGGTTATGCATCTGGCACGAGGTGACATGCAATGCAACTGGGAAGCAATGAAAGAGAAGAGCTTCTCTGGCTTGGAAAATCTTGTTGAGACTGGCTGGACACTGACAATGAGAGAATTGAGAGAGTGTGGTTTGAAAGAGGGTGTGCCTGCGGGTATGCTGAACCACATGGAAGACACGGGAAGGCAGGTGTCCACTCCTACAAGGAGCTGCAGGCCATCAGCATGGCCACCATCGCTGGGAGTGTGGTACTGGCCTTGAGGACTCTCTTCCTAAGGGAGACCCGCCATGCAGAGGTGCTGGGACTGTGCAGCCTGGGTGCCATGTATCCGAGCTTGGATTCTGGAAGGCCATAGTTCCAGGACTGGATGAATGAGAATCATAGACAGAACTTGCCCAATGATATAAAGGTGACCGGGGTCGCTGGCCGGCCCCCCAGTGTTGGTAGAACTGCTGAGGGAGCTCAACGTTTAAAAATCTCTGCTGCATCTCAAGTCTATAACATTTCCAGCGCATCCCAGCTTACGCAAGGGTTTCTGGGCTGTGAACAACTCATCTGTAAGAAAGCGTGTTCCAAATTCTAAGTCAACAAATCTTCAGAGCACAACATCTTTGCTGGCAAATTAGACACTTGCAGTAGTTGGGTCCCAGAAAAGTTGCTTTGAATACTCGAAGGACCTGAGCCACTCGTGGCCAGACACAATGTGGGAGAAGGCTCCCCAGGTCTTTCATGGGCAGCTGGAGGGGTGCCTGTCCCAAAGGTCCCAGCTTTCTTCAAGTCACTCTTTTTCATCTCACCTGGCTGTGACCCCAGTGGGACCGGGAGGACTCAGCATACCCACAGTCAAGAACAGGAGATCCAGGGGACCTCAACGTCCCACCTCACATGACTGGTCCAGCTGGGTCCCTTGTGCCAGGACCACGTGCTTCGAGAAGATGAGGGGAGCTGACGCAGGGACCACAGAACATCATAATGGCAGAAACTACCTCAGTGCTAAGAACAGAAGCTGTAATTACAGGAGAACAAACCCACAACAAATTCCAAAACGTGACCCTTACGATCCCCAGGCCGGAAAGGGAGAAGTTAAGTGGAGGTTCTCTGTATCCTGGTGAAAATGGCAGCATGAGGAACTCTGTGCAGTCAGGCTGAAAATTAAACAGATGTGAGTTTCTTTAATTCAAAGCCTTAATTATTCTGACGTTTTCCATAACTTAATCTGAGCCATCACTTCAACTTTAATTAGGCATAATGAAATGGATTATTTACAGTAACTAATATGACAGGAAAAACTGAGAGGTGAGAATTGGTAACTTGGCAACTATTTATTCTTATGTTTCCAGCCCGCGTTTAGGGAGGACCTCCTAGCTTTTCGCCTTTGCCGTGGCCCTAGAGATGTCCTACTAGGAAAAAATAGTATCGCCAGAGCATATCCAAGGGCTGGTTTCTTTCTCTTCGTTATCTTATTGCTGCTTGCAAGAATACGGCATGACTGGCGTTATCTTCCTGGATTTATAGAAGCAGAACTGAGATTCTGGAAGGTTAGGTAATTTGCCCAAGGTCACATGTCAAAATGGGGAAAGGGGGCCTCAGGTGCTACAGTGGAGGCTGGAAGGGTCTTGAAGAAGGTTTGGATGCCGTGGCGAGGAGGAGGCCAGTTTTACTTTTGCTTCCATCTCATGCTGAACCAAAGTCTCATTTCAAGGCTCGTGCAGCGGGAGCTGGGACTCGGAGAGCCTGGGGCCTGGACGTGGGGTGTGGTCAGGCCTCCCCTCTGTCACGGAGCAGAAGGACAGGGAGGAGGCAGAGGGGAAGCGACTGGTGTGTTCCCCTAGTGGGCGCTCATGGCTGTCTCTCTCGATGGACCTTCCTCTGGCTCAGACCGACTAACTGGCCCGTGGTGATCTCTGAGTGCCAAGTACTAGTTCACTGGTGGGGTGCCCCCACTCCTGCCACCAGCCTTGGGCTCCTGGGCACCCCTCATGCAGCAGGCAGTTCTCGAGTGTGAGGAGCAGGAGGGAGGGTCCAAGTCTGACTTCCTTCTGCTATGTCAGCTACTATCCACTCCCCACCTCCCTCTGTGCCGCCATTGCTCCTGCTCTGAGCAGAGGCTGGACCCCAGCCCAGCTGTGTCTCACTCACCAGGCCTAGGGGCCTGGCCTGGGGCCACATCACTCCCCACTGGGCGGAAGCCTCACTACCTCAGTCATCTTAAAGCCACAGACTTCACTGAAGGCTAGAAGGCCGGTGGTGATGATGAGCAGGGGTCTATCACAGCTAGTCTGCCTTGAGGAGGGGTCTGGTCCCAACTCTGAGCCCTGCTCCTTAAATCAGGGCAGCAGAAAAATTCCCACACAGCCCTGGCCTCTGGGAATGACAAGACGCCTGGCTCCAGGGCGGTGGGGACCATCGCGGACATAGATGCTTACGTCTTTTACCACCATTTCTGGGCCTCTGCTTTCTTTGCTCTTGCGGACTTTTAAGAATGGCTCTGTGAACTCACCAGGATTGGCTGGTTGGCCTTTTGGGTACCATGAGGTCACAGAAGCAGGTAATCAAAAAACAAACAGTCCCAAGGTGTTTGGAGTCTCCCTGAGTTACCAGCAAAGCCTCTGTTTGATTTCTCACATGGCAACAAAGCCAGGAGCTGCAGATGAGTGGCATCCAGAATAAAGTCTGGGTGTTGGGCGGGACTCTGCTGCTGGATAATATACTGGAAGGGCCTACAGACGTGAACTCTCCAAGATGCAGGGAGCAGTTTTTCTCCTGGGTCTCCTGGGGGCCATGTCAGGTAGGGACGCCATGTTGCCACCTCCCTCGGTCTAGTTACTGTCACTGAGTGATAACGTCCCCAAAGAGGAAATGGCCTCTGGGCGGTCTTCTTCAACAGTGGGCTCATCGGCACTGGTGAATGAGATGATGTGTGGCAACAGGGAGCTCTCAGAGGCTGGGGTGGGGCTGCCCTGGGGAAGAGGCGCGCCGAACGAAGCCACAGTCTAGACTCTGGTCTCGCAGACTTCGCTTTTTCTCCTTGCCTGCTGGCCTGTGCCAGCCGTCCTTCCAAGATGTAAGGTTGGGAAAATGAGTTTCACAGCAGAGCTTTGTGTGTATGTCAAGCCAGTCTTTGTGGAGACTCTGGCTTTTCTCTGGAGCCTTCTGGAGGCGACCGGAAGTTGGCAAGTATCTTATGGAAAAACCGAGGTATCAAGGGGCTCTTGTCTCAGTCTTGAGCAAAGAAAACATCTTCTGATTGAAGAACTGGATTCACGCTAGAGCGTCTTGTACTCCCACTTCCTTATTCAAGAGTTTGGAGAATCTGGGGTGATCCTTTTAATGTCGTCAGGTTGGATTATGGAAATTGAGCTTTTTAAATTCAATCTTATTTTTGAATAGGTAGTATATGCATAATGTATGGAATTCAATCATGCTAAATTTTCAGATTAGTTTGGGGTAATTTACATATTTGATGAGTTATATAGTAACACACTTGGAAGAGGTACATGGTAAATGCTTAGTAAATGTTAGTGATTATTACGTAGGATGTTGAGCCTTCCTGTTTGACGGTTCTAGATACTTGTTCAAGTCTTTGTTTTCCTCTGGAGTAGTTTAAGATTTCCTTCACAGAGATCTTGCACATTCTGATTACATTTATTTCTAGTTCTTTCTTTGATTTTTTTCTTTTTCCATATTTGTGAATAACATCTTTTCTTCCCTTATCTGTTTTCATTGATTATCATACAATGGATGAATGCCTCCTAATGCCTTTTCTTATTATTTGTCATGGTTTTCCAGGTGACTTTCATGCATTTCCCACGTTTGAAAAATAATCAACATTTATACTTCTCCTTGCCTATTTTTCTGTCTTGTATTTCTTTCTCTTATCGAACTACCAGGCCCATACTTTCAGGCTGTTGTTGAATAACGATAAGAATGTACACTTTTGTCTTATTCTCCATTAAGCATGATGTCAACCTTTGGTGTGAAACAGAAATGGTTTATATGTTAAGGAGATACTTTTTTTTTTTTCAGGTATTTATTTTTGAATCACAGTGGATTTTTAAATCAAATGTTTTTTCCAGATTTATGGAAATAACCACTGAATTTTCCCCTTTGATCTGTTTATAACATAAGTAAATGACTGGGTCTCTTAATACTGAACCCTCTTTAATCTTGGGCTTCTCTTCCCGGCAGAGGGCAAGAGGAGCTGGGGATGTGATGCCGCGTCTCAAGTAGCTCAGACTCTCCCTTGAAGCAAATACTTGAGACTTTCCCGGAATTATAGGCTTTTTGGACCATGATCATTTGAGTTAAGAGGTGACATTTGTCGCCACTGGGGGAAGAGTGAGGTTAGGAAGAACCCAGTGTCTCACGCTGAACATTATCATTTGGAACTTAATCATCAGACGTGTGTGTGAAAGGGACAGATCACAAAGGTTTGCAAGCATATCTGAAATTCCTTGTCAAAACCACACTCACATCCCTCCGTCTCCAAAAGACCATGCACTGTACCCTGCTTTTGCTTCCATGGGGGCAAATCCTGGTTTGTTGAAGGTCTGCTGTGATGCAGATTGTTTCCCTCTCACCTTTTTTTTGTGAGTCTGGGAACATGATTCTCATCCTGGCTCTCCAACACCAGAGTCCCATGGCATGAAGGGGAGGGGCAGGCAGCCACACTGGTAGCTGCCTTAAGGCTGTTGGAAGCAGGCATCACCATAATAATCTCAAACAAACTAACATGCTCCAGTGTCCTCTTTCCTCTCATTTGCTCTAAGTCCTCTACACCCCTCAACAACCAAGTCAAGCCCCACCTCCTCCATGGAGCCTTCCCGGATTGCCCCAACTCCCGGTGGGTAGTCTTCCCACCACACCCTTGGCGCTCCTCTTGCCTATACGTGGAATGTATGCCAAGGTTTGGTTACAGCGCCCAACACAGAATAAGTGCTCAAGAACAGGCAGCATGGTTTATAGAATTCATCTGTCACGTTTCCACGAGGAGAATGTGGGCCCCACAGTCACAGGTTTTGCTTCTCGTGTTGCTCTGTGGTCCCCTCATTCCACACATATATATGGGACCCAATAAATATTTGCTGGTTTCATTGATCATCGTCCCTTTTGGGGTCTTTTTTTTTTTTCATATTTATTGAGATCCCTCCAAATGTAGAAATTTACATCTCATGTCGGCATTTAAATTAGCTTCTGTCCTTCCTACCTCTTACGAAGATGAGAGAAATGAAACCATTTCTCTTCAGGACTTTGCGGATGCCGCAGTGTCCCATTCCCCCCATGGCTTACACGGGAAGGCCCCAGGAGAACATAAACTAGACAAACCCCCCCAAGCACAGTGGTAGGAGAGTTGGGTTAAAACAGTCTTCTGGTTCCATCGGTTCTGAAGGAGCAAGCATCATTTGCGAAGCTGGAGGACTTAGTGAGGACCCCTCGCTGTGTTTAACTGGAGGACTTAGTGAGGACCCCTCGCTGTGTTTAAATCCACCACATCCTGAAGTTGTCTACATTGTTGGGAAAGTTCCTCCAGGGAACTAACTTTTGTATCACTCTGTTGGAAATAAAAAAATGCCAGGATGTTTAATGAGAGAAGGGTTCCCCAGTACCTAGAACATCCATGTGAGCCCCAGAAAGGACACACCTCATTGGTTTGAGTTTTCCTAGCCGAGCACCGGGTAGGAGGCTAACTCGTGTCTCTGTAGGAAGAACTCCTTCCCCAAGCCTGCCATCGCGCCTGGCCGCCTGCGAGGCAATGTCGGGAAATCAAAAAGAGGCCCAAGACTCAGTGTCTCAGGCTCTTTGAGGAGCTAGGAGCAACCCTTCCTTATCCAGATTCCCCTCATTTGAAAAGTCAGGAAGATGGAGTCCATCTCCAGAAAATCTTGTTGGCTGATTAACACTGTACTGGAGGTGAGGGTGGGGGTCCAGTGAACATTGCAAAAGGTTTCTACTTTTCCTATGATGTCACTTTTCCTGTTCAGAGTTGACATCAGAAGGACAAAAGGTGTCCCTCTTCTCGGCTTTCCTCCCACGCCCTTTCTGAGGCAATCTGGCTGTCTTCCCCTCTCCAGCTCCAAGGCAGACTACTGCTCCAAGACAAACACATCTTTCTCCTGCTACTTGTGACCCAGGGTAACATACAGAATCGCAAGTAGAGTCACTGCCTTCCCTTCTGCGTCCTCCTATGAGCTCCCCGCCATTAGCCTTGCCTGGCATGGATCGGTCCTCCCAAAGGACGCAGGTGAGCGTCCCATCCGGGGATGTAGGTATCATGTAAACTAAAAGTAGGAGAAGGCACTGCAAGTAATGAAACCACATTCTATAATGTTTTATGGTTTATCGAGTATATGCGTGTTCAGGGTATGGTATCTGTGCTGGGAGAGTGAATTCTAGCGGCCCCGAACTAGCCTGAGTTGCTTTGCTAAAATAAAGTTCCTGACCAGAACGGACTTAGGGTCAAGGCCAGAAGCACGCTGATGAACAGTGCTGCTTTGGAGCCCTGGGTCCAGGGAGTTTTGCCACGGTTTATAGGGGCTTGTAAGCTTGTTCGTGGATAACGGTGAGATTGATGATTTGCACCTGGCTTGGAAGGCTCTGCTGCTGAGGCCGGTTACGTAACGAGATGGTGCTTACATGACCAGCAGAATATAAAAATGTCCAGCCGAGACTCTATTTTGGGCTCCCTGGTTTCGAGGCTACATCGATGGTTTCTGATCTGAGCGAGCGCGTTCTGTTATGGCCCCAAAAGAAAAGACGATGATGGAGGCTGGTGGCTGATTCAGTCCCAAGGTCCTAGGAGGGAGCCCTCAGCTGTGGGGCATACGAACCCGCCTCCTTTCTCTGTAATAAACTGTAGACGTGTATGCTTTCCCTTCGGGTCCTAGGTGCCTTCTTGAGCAGTTAAGCTCTGTTTCATGGGCACTGGTGGTGTGGCACCACAGCCCTGAGGGACAGAGCTGACAGAGGGCCCCAGAGAAGTTAAAGGACCAGCCGAAGGTCACACAGTCAAGCGGTGGCAGAGTCCACCTTAAAGCAAGAGCTCTAGTTGCCAGTCCTGTGCTCTTTTCCCAACACTCCCCGATCTCTCTCACTACCATTTTCAGTAGTTCCTGGAGAGAATGAAAAGGACTTTATGGAGTGACAGTGTTGGGCAAGGACTGCTCTGTGTATTGAAGTCACACTGTAAGAGCCGCTGCGGCCCTGGGTGGGGGAGAGGACAACAGCACCCATGTTTCCTAAACCCCACCACCGCTTTGGTGTCAGAGGTCCCGGCTGGCTGGCTTCTGCTCCCACAACTGAGGCTGTGGAGGCCTTGTGCGTCCATTTCTGGCAAGGTGATGATTTTGCTCATTTGGAAACAAGTGAACACGTCACGTCCCCAGATCTCTACAGCAAGGAAGACATTTCAGTGGGCTCAGTGACTGATAATAAATCTTCTGTGTGCTCTTTTTCAAAGTGTACGCTTCAAGCAATTCTAATTTGATCCTTAATTAAGATGCATGTGTAAGTCAAATTCCATTAAAGCCTCCTTCTTGGTCTCCAGCCCTCAGACCACCGGAGAAATTTCGGAAGACCAGCCTTGGAAGGCAAGTGTGTGTAGTGTCTCAGAGCCATTCCCTGGCTTCTAACCTTCCGTCTGCCCCTGATCAGCTGAGTACCTTTGGGCACATTCCTTAAACCGATTATATAATGAATGGTTTGAGCATTTGGTGAGTTTTGTGTCTTATTAAATGCTCTATTTTGGGGGCATGGACCCTAGGCACCAGTTGTTATTATTACTATGGCTATTAATGCTGCTCCTACTACTTTTTGTAATAAGCAAAGGGCTGGAGGAGCTTGTTGTTGACCTAAGAATCAGGAGATCTCCGCTTGACCACCTTTCTTACCAGTGTCTTTGGAGGATCTGCCACGAAGTCTTCAGGATTTGGTGGCATGCCCTGGCACATGTGGCCTTGCCTTGGGAATGGACGCCACAAGCTGAAGCACAGAATATCTCCAGCAAGAATGTGAGCCGAGGGCTGCACGGGTGGCTCAGTCGGCTAAGCGTCCAACTCTTGATCTCAGCTCAGGCCTTGATCTCAGTGTTGTAAGTTCAAGCCCCCAAGCCTACTTAAAAAACAAAACAGAAAAAAAGAGCGAGAGAGAAAAGAATGCCAAAAGAAAGGACATATCCAAGGATACAGCCGGGCTTTAATCATTACATGAAACAGGCAGTCCCCAATACAAAGTGCTTGAAGGGCACAAATAGACCCACTCCTGCCCTCAACATATCTCTCTCATTCTGCCACGCAAAAAAAAAAAAAAAAAAAAATGGCCATTGATGAAGGACTATGGCAAGGTCCATAATGTATGGAGCCATGCAAAGAGCCCGTCCTTGGAGTCAGATGCCTTGGATGGGAAGGTTGCTTCTTTCACGGAATTAGTTTCCAGAAACCAGGGCTTATCGAAGTTAAAATGAACACAACAAGATTGATAAACACACTCTGAGCAGAGCAAACTAGAAGCGATTGGCACGGGATATTTGAAGAGCACAGTGTATCTAGCCTTCTCAGTTCATTGAAGGAGATGCAGCCAGGCTGGTGGCCATGGCTCAGGGCAAGGCTGCGGAAAGCCTCTCACCAAGCCCCCTCCCCCCACCAAGCCCATGTCAAGCTGATACTGCAGAACGATCCCTTATCTTGTTCCCCCAGACAGCCTCCCCCAGATTGCATCAGCATGACCAAACATCTGGGTGGAGGGGCCAATGTCGTACCAGACCCCGGCACCATCTGGCTACCATGTCACCGGGTCGTAGAATAACCATGAAGCATAATGTGTGTGTGGTCACCTGACAGGCATGCGACAGACTGTCTGTAGTAGGTATGTGCCACCTGTTAGCAGGAAGCCCCGGATGCTGCGAGCCAGGCCTCCCATGGCCCCTCGCTGTGCCACCTCAGGCACATGGAAGGGTGACAGTGACACTTGCACCACGGGCTTGTGTTGAGAACAGCTGAGATTAGGCAGCAGAGCTGCACAAAGCCTGGCAAATAGGTGCTCAGTAAAGGCAAGTGGTTACTTGTTTGGGTCCGTTCATCTGGGCTGGGCACATACCTAACCGCAGGCGATTCTTGAGAAAAACCCTGTGAGCTCTATCTTTGTTTAAATATGAGCAGAGTCTTCCTTCCTCCTTGACGGGAGGGGCCCGAGTCACTGGGGTGAGTGGGAGGGGACAAGAGAAGGTGGGGGTTTCCTTGAAATTACCAACCTTCCACTTTGCTTGTGACCATCCCTGTCTTGCTGAACAGAGAGGAAACAGCATGGTGAACAGTTCAGGGTGCCTGGTGACTTCCGGCCGCCGGATGAGAGGGCGTTGAGGGAATGATGTCTAAAAAAAACCCAAGCACCAAAAGCAACTGATTAATTTGCTCATTTAAGGAAACTATTTTGGGGGTGGGGCACCTGGGTGGCTCAGTGGGTTAAAGCCTCTGCCTTCGGCTCGGGTCATGATTCCAGGGTCCTGGGATTGAGCCCCACATCGGGCTCTCTGCTCAGCAGGGGGCCTGCTTCCCCCTCTCTCCCTGCCTGCCTCTCTACCTACTTGTGATCTCTATCAAATGAATAAATAAAATCTTAAAAAAAAAAAAAACTATTTGGGGGAACTTCTTTCTTTCTTTCTTTCTTTTTTTGCCTAGAAATAGCTTATTATTTAGCTCCCAATTTTTACCACGAGAATGCTATAATATTAAAGTCAATTTTAATAGATTTAAAAAAAAAATCTATTCCCATCAATGTCACCCTAAAACTCAGTTGCTTTGTTATTTCTGAGCCCTTGCTCTGTGTCCACAAAACTGGAACATTCAGGGAGCAAAAATAACTTATGCATAATGAACTTTAGTCTCTAAACTAAAATGATTTTAGATTTTTTGAAAGCTTGTACCAATGTGTTTGTATTTCAACTTTTCCTACATGGCCATCTACTTCTCTGCATCCTTTCCCCCAAGTCTGAATAAAAACATTCTCTGACAAAAGCTAGCACTTCCTCATGGCTCATTTGTTCCCAGAAGTTCTATGCTTTTTGGTAGGACAGATCCTTTTCCTGTCCCCAGAACCTTCCTCTCATTCCAAGTGGCTTGTCCCCAAGGGCTAATGGGGGCCAAGATCAGAAAGCTGGCTTTACTCTTAAAGTAGGGCTTCAGTATAAATTTTGGTTTTTTACTTATTATTATTCAGCTCTGTTTTCTTATCTGCAAAATGGTGCCACTAATACTCATCTCTGAGAGGATTGTTTTGGGGAGTAAGTGAGAGAAAGAATTTTACATTGTGTGCTTACTTGGAACAATGGATAAATGTGGGTTTTGTTGTTGTTGTTTGTTTTGGTTTTGTTTTTGTTTTTTTTTAGAGAGAGAGAGAGAGAGAGAGTGAGCACAGGCAGACAGAGTGGCAGAGGGAGAAGCGGGCTCCCTACGGAACAAGGAGTCCTATGTGGGACTTGATCCTAGGATGTTGGGATCATGACCTGAGCCTAAGGCAGCTGCTTAACGAACTGAGCCACCCAGGTGTCCCGATAAATGGTTTTTTGACTTTGACTTTCTAGAGTGGCCATAATAAACCACACACTGGCTGGCTGTGAGCAACAGAAACGTGTTCTCTCATAGTTCAGGAGATCCGAGGTCTGACGTCAAGGTGCTCGCAGGATTGGTTCCTTCTAGAAACTCTGAGGGAGATCTGTTCTCCATGGACTTCCTAGCTTTCGGTGGTTGCTTGCTGGTCCTTGTTTTCTAGCTGCATCAGTCCATCTTCTGTCTCTCTCATAACATGGCTTTCTGCCTCCTGTGTGTGTCTTGGTGCCCTGTCCTCCTCTTAGAAGGATGCCATTTGGTGGGTTAGGGCCCACCCCGATCCAGAATGGCTGCCTCTTAACCAATTCGTTTGCAAAGACTCTATTTCCCAATAAGGAAGATTCGGAGATTCTGAGTGAACATGGATCTTATTTTTGGAGGGGGGACACTTTTCACACACACATACCCCCTCCTGAGAGTAACCATCACTATGGAAACATGAAAGAACAGGACCTGGCACTCTCTTCCATACCTGCAAAATCTTGCAGAGAATCAAGGAGACTGAAGAACATCCCAAGGCTTTCCTGGAAGAAACATCCTTTCTCTTAGATTGTGAAACTCTGGCTGAGACACAGCCCAAGGCAACATGCATGCCTTCCCCGAGTCTCTCTCATTTCCTTCCCTGTGAAATGGGAGTTAATCTGTCAATCAAGATGTACTGATGGGTCTTCAGCATCATGACAACCACCCCTCAAACCTAGAATGACAAACAATTGTCCTTGAGATTAGTTATGGATGCGGGGAGGTCTACCATGATTTGGGAGCTTGGCGGTCATGCACATTCAGTTTTGATGACCTCTGAATCAGACGCTGACACAGACAAGGAAAAGAAACTCCCATAAACTCCCCGGCCCTTGTAAGACGGTGTGTCATGGCTGGCCTTGGTCGTCGAGGGGCAGGTCTGCCCCCTGAGGCATCACGTTCCTCTTTCCCAAGCTCTTCACAAAGGCTGTGAGAAAAGAGAAGGGGCGCAGGCAGACGAGGAAAGCAGCAGCTTTCTTTACAGAATGACAGAAGCAGATTTCATGGTTGTTTGGTGGTGGTCATTTTCTTGCTTCCTAAAAGATCTTGTATTTCCATTTCCAGTCCTTGGCAAGAGTGTCTGCTCTTGGGGAGTGACCAGGTTCCATCAATGCCCCGGGCTACGGGTTGAAGCCACAGACCAAGCTGTTCAGTCCTTGTTCCCAGCACAAGGCTTTGCATTCATGCCATTTTGCATCCTTTTTAAACCCACAGGGAGAGAAGCGCTACATCTCGTCCACTTGCCAGCTACAAGCACCGTGGCTGAAAATTCTCCACCTGAGACGCCAGTGCACAAGTTTTCTGTGAACTTATCAGCCTCGCTGTCTCCTGTGATCCCAGGGTGGCCCCTGATCATCAACACGAGCCCCCTCACTGAGGCCTTCAAAGTGAACTGGCTGTCAGGCACCGACTTTGAGGCAAGCACATGGCCCTGGGGGAGTTGTCCACAGAGATGGGTCCTGAAGATGAGGATGGATGGATTCTAGATGGTGGACTTGTTCCTTCTCTTTCCCGGGCTCACTCCCTCCTCTACTAGGACCCAGAAGGCCCGTCTGGGGCATCCAAGATTTCTCTTTGAGAGAGGCCCCTAAATACTTTGGACCTTCTTTCTGCACTTAATCCAGTGTGATAGGCAATATACTCAAATTATTACAAATTGTTACAAATAAAAGTCCTGTTTCTCATGGCCATCTGCCCTCACGAGACGTCATCTGTTAGGCGTGTGCAGACTATCTAAATCCTTTGGGGGGCATAGCGTGGGGATTCATCTCCTCCAAAGCCAGGCCCTAATGAACTTATGTCTGTTGATTCTGCTCTTCTCGTATTCTGTGATGTGTCCAGAAGGAAATCTATGAGGAGACTTATTTAATATGGAAGAACACACCCTTCATAAAAATACAAGCCTGAAAGCCCAGCTGTGCTGTGTGAATGTTTCCTCTTGGATATTTCAGACCCCGTCATTCACATTCAGGAGCTGTTACACTCTGCTCTCTTTCCTAGTTTGTCATTTAAGTCTTTTCCAAAGTCGGCGCTCCTCCTTAGGTAGGACAAATCTATCTGCGTGTTTTCTCTTGGTACTTTCGGAGGCCTTTCCAGGGACGCCTTTAGGATCCTGATGTCTGAACCCCTCGCCCCCAACCCCTGCCCTTCCCTCCATCCGCTTAGAGACCACTGGCGGTTATCATGAGCCCTGACATGAGTCCTCCCTGCCATTACCCTGGGGAACTGGTGGGACCCTGTGGGCTCAGCCTGCTTGGTCGAGTCTTGGTTGCCTCCTTGAGGTTAGGTGTTCCTAAACACAGCTGATCATGAGAGTCCCGAGGGGAGCTCTTAAAAAGTGTGCATGTCTGGACCCCAGAGCAGACCTGGAGAAACTGCAGACAGAGCTCAGGAAGACAGTACTCTCAGCACCCCGGGGAGGGGCGGGCAGGTTCTTCGGTGCATAAGGAGTGCACATTCAGCATCCGGTGTAGAGGCCCCGGCCCCAGAGGCTCATTCTGTGACTCATCTCCCCTCTCTCCCTGGCCCTGGACATCTGGCTCATCTTCCACAGCTGCTGCACACCTGGTCCTAGAAGCCCCGCCCATGGCTTGCTCGTGTGTGGCATGGCGTATATGCTGGACACCGTGGCGCACGCTTCACGTGTGTTTCCTCTTGTAATATCCAAACAAGCTGATAACTTTATTGCTGTTCCTATTTCCTTTTCACACGTGGAGGAAACTGAAGCAAAATTCATTAAATAACTGCCCCGGGGGGCACAGCGCTTCGGGGGCGGAGCTGAACCTGGAGCCCGGGCAGTCTGACTTCAGACCTCTGCCTATTTTTGGAAATGATATAATTCGTACAGCATGCAACTCGCCCATTGAAAATGTACAATTTGGTGGTTTTTACTGCATTCACAGACCATCGCCACCATCTAGTTTTATTTTTTTTAAAGATTTTATTTATTAATTTGACTGAAAGATCACAAGTAGGCAGAGAGGTAGGAAGAGAGATGGGGAAGCAGGCTCCCTGCTGAGCAGAGAGCGGGATCCCAGGACCCTGGGATCATGACCTGAGCAGAAGGCAGAGTCTTAACCCACTGAGCCACCCAGGCACCCATCACCACCATCTAGCTTTAGAATGCTTATCCTGTTTCTCCCAGTCCCTGCACCCCCGGATCTCCTTTCTGCCTTATGGATTTGCCTATCTTGGATGTCGTCTATGAATGGATTCATATTGTATGTGGTTGTTAGTGACTGGCTAGTTTCCTTTTAGCCTGGGTCAGCTCTTCCTTCCTTTTCATGGCTGAGTCATATTCCTCCGTAAGGATAGACCACAGTTTGATTATCTTTTCACAGCATTGGGGTGGTTCTCCCTTGAGAACCCTCACCCTTGGGCTCTAGGAGTCTATTGCCTTTGATGGTGATGATGGCAACTGTGCGGCGGTCCCACCGCGTGTTCTCTGGATTATGCAACCTCTGTTTATGACCCCAGTTATGTTTAACTGGGGCAAGGAGTATTTGCCTGATTATAATCACATGGAAACATAATCCAGTAGTGACCTCTGGATTGTCACTACTGACACTGACGTTACCACCGTTGCAAAGGATTTATTTCTATTTTCAAACTAAGATCACAGAGAGATGGCAGGGTTGGCTGGTGTGTCCAAGATCACGTAACCATAACAGATGAAATACCTAACTCAGGTCTTCTGATGGCCAATCCTAGGTTCTTTCTTCCATGTTGCCCTGCGCTTCTGTTGCTGGTTGGTGAGCTCCCCCTGTCAGGTAAAAGGACCCATCCTTTCCAAGTTTGATATGATTCCAAAAGGGCTGACAATCAAGGAAGAATTCCATCCTGTGTCTGACCTCTAGAAATGGTGACTTTCTTAGCACCTCAACTGATGTTGGCTCTAGTGTCCAGTGTATTGTCCTAGGCCTGGTGCCCTCCTGGGTGCTATGTCAGTACCTAGGAAGGGCCACATGTTACTGGGTCCCAAAGCAATGACTGCTTCTCCCCAGAAATCACCCAACAGCATCAACTATCCCCGCCCCCACAAGAAAGATCCTATTCTCCAACCCAAAATGCTCACAAGAGTTGCTTCTGTGGCCTACAGAATGGGTCAGTGCCATCCCCGTGGTAGAACTTGACTCTCCCATGGGCCAACTTGACATTCTGTAGGAGAAGGCTAGCGACAAGGTTTTTGGGTCTCTGGCCCAGAGGTCTGGTCACTGTTGGCCTTGGGACTAGGCTTTCTGAGGGTGACCTCTGACTCATGCCAAGAGCCAGTCCTCTCTGCTTTTAAACAGCTGCTGGGACGTCTGGGGGTGCATGGAAGGTAAGGAAGGTTAATAATAATGAAGCTAATGATAACAACTCTTATTTATGGTGCTTTGACCATATACAAGGAATCCCCCCTAAACATTTTGGGAATTCATTTATTTAATCCCCATAATAGCCCCACAACACAGTGTACTACTATTATGTACACATGGGGGGGGGGGTAACTGAGACACGGAGAGGTCTCGCCTGTCACACGTCAAGCATGGAGACAGGTCATCTCTAGGTATGTGGGTCCCAGGCTGACCCTGCTCACAGGTAGAGATGAGACTACATAATTTCCTCTCTCAACCCTCCTCTACACTTTCTCCCTCCGCCGCATGCACTCATTCCATCTGTGGTTGTCTTCTCTCAACCAATGGAGATCATGCACAGCCTCTTCCATGAAGTCTTCTTTGACTACACAGAGCTCACAATGAACTTTGCACCTGTATCCTGATCTAGCGTTTTGTTATAATCCCCTGTGTTACGCTTCAGCTGTTTTACTGGGGCAAGGAGTATTTGCCTAATTATAATCACATGGAAACAAAATCAGGGAAAGGTAAAGGACTTTCTCAAGGTCATACCCATCAGGTCACACTGTCAGTCACGACAGTGACATGGGAGCTAAGTGCTCGCCTAACGACAGGAGAATGAACACCTGCCTGGCCCCAGGCATTTTAGTAAACAAAAATCTCCATAAGCACAATTAAGACATTTATGAAATTTAGTCCTTGAGGTCCCAAAAGGCCAGGGGCTCTCCGTGGTCTAAGCTGGTGGCAGGAGCATGCTTGTAGGTCTGAGAGGTCACAGGTTGGCCTCCAGCTGGCCTCAGGAGGACCCTTACATTGTGGACCAGCTGGGTTCCTGCTGATGATTCCAGTGATATTTCTCTGGCCCTCGTTCTTGGGGTCCCTCCCACAGCTCCAAAAACACTTAGAGTGCAGGGAACACGTTTCCACCAGTGGGAGAATGTGTGGAAACGCACTAAGACCCTGAACCGGCTGTTGATGTAAGTGTATATTGTTCCTTATTTCAGCAGATGCATCCTTCCCTTGTTTATTCATGGACATGGCCTTGGGAAAATTAGTATGGGGTGCCGAGTCAAGATGTGACTTCACAACAATCCCAGGAAAGCGCAGTGGCTTATTCTTAAAGACCAGAAAGTCCAACCATCTTCAGGGTGGCTAAGGGACTCGTCTAGATGCCTACCCCACGTAGTGACTGGGTTTTAACTCCTGGCTTTCCATCGCCAGTCAATGGAACCAGGATGCCGCCTAAATATTTTTCTTTCCTCTGAAAAGCAGCTTCACGTTGCAGGAGTCCCTTTGGTAGAAATCTCAGGGGCTTAGGTTGGAAGGACGAAGGCAAAACAACCGGTTCCTCTGTTGGTGGGGGAGAGATGTTTTCCAGAATGCTGTTTGCTTCCCTCCTAGTAACAACCCTTTGCAAAATGCATGCATACGAAATAGATCTCCTTTCACCTGGTTACGAAGAATTCTGCCTTTGCTTTTAGGTTGTCACCACGGGGAAGGAACAACTAGACTTTGAAACAGGACCAAACATATTTGATTTGCAGATTTATGTTAAGGATGATGTTGGTGTCACTGACCTTCAGATCCTGACCGTCCAGGTAACAGATGTGAACGAGCCGCCTCAGTTTCAAGGCAACTTGGCTCAAGGTAAGATTCACTGGGCTGTGCCGTGCAGCCCAGACGGTGGCATCGCGGGGGGACCCTGGGGGACAGAGCAAAACAGAAAAGTAAGTAAACAAGCAGCTGTTTGCCTGGAACAGGCAGCTGCTTAATGAGCAGGGAATAAATGAAATGTCCTCCAGGACAGGACTCCCCAAAATGATGCCCAACAATGTACAAAACCCCTCACCTCTGGTTTCTCTTGCGCCTCTTTCAGTCCTTGGTGGGGGTGGAGGGATATTAAGGCTCAGGGCCCTCGATTGGGTCATTCTGGAGGAAGCAGGGCCCAGGCATCAGAGGCTCATGTGTGGTCATTGTGTGCTGTGGCCATTGACTGACCTGTTTATTCTCCCCATGGACTGGGGTATGCTGCAGCATGGGGACCAACATACAGGACTGGAGCACAGGGTGACTTCCTGCATGAGCTCTCCCAGGCTCATGACTTTGACTGCCATCCATACTCACAACCTCCAGCTCTGTCAATTTCACCCAGCTTCTCCTCTGAACTCCTGACTCCAATATCTGGCCATCTTAAATCACAGCTCTGTCTACCCTGTCTAATAGGCATCTGGGATGTTGTGAGGGGACTTTTGGAATGCCCCCAGGTCACCTAAGTGTGAGAACTGGTTGCCAGCGGAGCCAACCATGTGATTAGAAGGTCGAAACTTTCAGTCCTGCACTCTGCCTCACCCCCGCCTATGGGAAGGGGAGGAGGGCAGAGAGGGAACTCACCTGCCCATGGCCAATGATGTCATCAGCCACACCTGTGTAATCACGTCTCCAGAAAAGCACCGAAGGGTGGGGTTTGGAGAACTTCCAGACTGGTGAGCCACCTCGCCCTTCCCGGAGAGTGGTGTGCCCAGAGAGCATGAAGGCTCTGTGCTCCTTTCCTGTCATGGTCTCTGCATCTCTTACTTCTGTCTGTTCCTGAGTTAGACCTGGTCATAATAAAACCAGTCATCTAGTAAGCAAGTAAAATATTTCCCTGAGTTTTGGGATCCCCTCTAGCAAATGCATCGAACCCAAAGACGAACTCAGATTTATAGCCCGTGGGTCAGGAGCACAGACAATAACCTGAACTTGGAATTGGCGTCTGAAGTGGGATGGGGGTGTCTCATGGGGGTGAGTTCTTGGTCTGTAGAATCTGAAGACTAGCTCTGAGTAGATAGTATCAGAATGGAGTTGAATTGTAGAACCCCCAGCTGGTGTCAGCGGATTGCTTGATGCTGTAGGAGTATCCCCTACACATTAGAACTGGTGCCAGAACACGACATTGCCCCCAAATCAAACTCTTGACTTCCACTCCACCCCTCCTTCCCACTCCCAAAACCCCGCTTCTCCTGTCTTTCCCATTTTAGCTAATAGCACCAATAACCTTCCAGTGGCTCAGGCCAGACTTCAAAGTCAGCCTTGACTCCTCTGTCTTTCACACCCAACATCAAGTCCATGAGGAAATCTTGCCACTTCCAAGTCTATGCAGTCTGACTGCCCCCGGCATCTCCATTGCCACCAACATGAGCATGTCACTAGTCATGGGTCACCCGCCTTACCGCGATGGCAATGGCGAGCTAACTGGCCTGACTGCTCTGCCCTTGTCCCCTGTCAGTCTATTTTCCGCAGACTAGCCAGAAGAATCCTGTTGAATGTCAATCAAATCAAGGCACGCCTCTGCTTCAAGCCCCGCAAGAACTTCCCATCTCTCTCGGGATCAGAGCCAGAATCTCAAGGCCTCATCCAATCTGCCCCCTTCCACCCCCACCGTGTCCTCTTCCACACATTCCCCCTCCCCCTCCCCCCACTGTGGCCCCAATAGCACCCTCGCCCGCATCGTCTCAGTGGCTCTTTACCGCTTCCCCTGTATCTCTACGATCCTCATCTCTTTAAGAATCTAGACTCAAGCGTTGCGAACCTTCCCCAACCATGATTTCACACAACACTCCACTCCCTGATTTTCTCCAGCACCCAGCTCAGTAACGTTCACATATTTTGCTCATTTATTTTATTGCCTGTATCGTCCCACTGTCATGCAAGCTCTGTGAGAGCGTGGTTGTGCGTTGGGAGGACCGCTATGTCCCCAGCGCTTGGACAGATCGGTGTCCGGTACGGAGTGAGGACTCCGTAAACACCGTTTTAAATGCAAGCGTGAGCCGTGATACAGGCGAATGAGAGCTGGAGCTTAGCTCGAAGCCAGGCGGGGCTTGAATTTGTATGCTCTCACCTCCTTCCTCGCTGAGTCAGCCTCCTAGTCCCCGCAAGCCCGTTTCCTTGTCTGTAAAGTGGAGAGAATTGCAATACCTACGTACAGGGGGTTATGACGATAAAGGAGAAAACATAAGCCCTCGGCACAGTGGCCCCAAAGAGTGAGCTGGCGTGCACGTTCTCAGCCCTCTCGAGGACAGACGGGTGCTGGGAAAGAGAGGCCGGAGCGGGGTGCGGGGACCCTTCGGGCCAGGCTGCTGGGGCCCAGTGCCGGGTTCCCCCTGGCTGCCCAGAACTCTGAAGGAGATGAAGCAATTTCTGGTCCCGTTCCTGGGCCTCCGCAGCCCTCTCCCTTACTCCTGCTGCAAGTCCTTTCAGCTGATGTGCTAAGTGCCCTTCAACAGGCAACATGGTTTTGGAGGAATTTGCCCGTGAGCATAGATCAGGAACACGGAGGAGCCGTACCAGGAGGTTCCTCCCCTAGATCACCTCTCAGTGGAGGAAACATGATCCCACCTCGTCCCCCTGCCCCCGGAGTACTTCATAAATTTCCATGAGCGGTCTGCTCAGGCCAGCCGGCGGGCTCACTCCCAGCCCACCAAGCGTGCTTGGTTCTCCTTGGCTACATACGGCCGTCCTGGTTCTGTAATTCCTCATTGGCTTTATCTACTAAAATGCCTCTTCTTACACTTCGGGCGCTGATCTAGGTCTAGACCTCTACATACTGGAAGGAACAAACCCGGGATTCATTTACCAGGTTGAAGCCTTTGATCCGGAAGACATAAGCCGAAACATACCCCTCAGTGTAAGTCTCCTTGATAAATGAGTCGGGCTTCTCTGTGCTGCCTTTGACACGAGAGCCTGGATTCTCGGCCGGGGCTCGGGCAGTGGTGAGGGGAGGAATAGGCTGTCTACCACCACGGCGCAGAGCACGGGGGACGTCGGAATGGGTAAGGGAGCTCTGGTTGTAGACATGCCAGATCAGACTCCGTGAACTTCCCATTTCTTCATCTATAAAATGGAAGCATAAAAGGACCTACAGACCGGGGATTTTAAGTATGAGATAATGCACGTAAAGCCACTTAGCACAGGGTTAGGCATACTGAAATTGCTCAGTATTTTTATTTCTAAGGTGCTAAAAATCCAGCTGTATTCTTTTAAAAGTAAGCAAAAAATGCGTACCCCAAAGACCGGCATTAACACTTCCTTTTCCAGAGGTGATGTCAAGCTGCTTGGAGCTGAGTTAGAAAGTAAAAAATAAAAAAGTTGAAAGAGAATCCCAGAAATTCCGAATAAGAGGGAGGAAACCCCACAGGGGAAGTTGGAAACTGGGTCCCGGAACTTTCCCTCGCGTTTCATTCGGGACAGCTGATCACTCTTCTTCCTAAATCCATTTCCTTCATGCAGTTATCAGTGGAGCTCTTGTAAACACCAACCCTCAGGTGAAGGAGCCTGTCAGCTTGTCCCTGGGCCAGGATGCTTGGCTCCTAGCTCTGTCCCCTCAAGCGGTCCATGCACCCTGCTGCTGGGGAGTCCAGGCTGGAGAAAAAGAAAAAGAAAAGCAAAAGCAAAGCTCACACCAGCCAGGCAACTAACCTTGGAGCAGGCATCACTCCTGCAAAGCCCGCCTTACAGAGAAGGGCATATTTGAGACACTCAGGGAATGGGTAACGCCGGGAGGCTGTTTCTGCTGTTGGAGGCTTGATTTGCAGCTTCAAAGGGGCTACTTTTTCTAACAGGAGGACTTGAGCCTTGGAAATAACCTCCAGGACCCGTATAATACGGTCTACAGGGTCTGAAACAGAGCTGTTTTCAAATTAGCAGACACATTTTGAGTTAGGGAATAGTCTGTTCTTATTAGAAGATGACTCTTCTGTCCCCAAAATGGTTTATTCAAGGTTCTATTTGCATGAGTAAGTGGAATAGGCAAACACTTAATTGGTCCCTACTGTATGCTAAGAACAATACGAGGTGCTTTAAATGCGAACTTACGAATAACATCCTTATTATATCAGTTATAAGTATGCTTGTCTGAAAATAACAGAAAACCACAGTGGCAGAGGTGGGATTTTTTACCCCTCCCATTACAAGAAGTGCAGAGGAGGGCAGGCAGTCCCGGGCTGGTTTTGTCTTCTTTTTGTTCACCTCATGATCACAACATGGCTGCGATCCAGGCAGGAAGAAGAAGAAGAAGAAGAAGAAGAAGAAGAAGAAGAAGAAGAAGAAGAAGAAGAAGAAAAAAAAGGCAGGAAGGGGTACAAGGTGAAGGGAGAGGCCAACCCAGTCTGTATCTCAAAGATCTTCCTGGAGGCCCTACTTCTCACCAGCCAGAACTGTTGGCCACTGTTTTTTGACGGTGACCAAACGGAAAGGAATTTTGGATGGGTCAACCAGCCAGAATATAGTACCTCATCTATACATTTAGTTCTTTTCAACACTTACCAAGAATCCACGATGTGCCAGGCTTTCTATTGGATACTTGGGGCACAAAGATGAGAAAGACCCATCTTTGTACCTCCAGAAGTTTACGGTCTGGATGGGAGACATTCACACATACACCAGATTATTAGAATTCAGTAAGGCAACGACTCTAAAGTTCATACAAGACACAGTGGGGGCCAAGTGGAAGGAATCTCAAGTGTCAAAAAAATGTTTATTTTTAAATCTCCATCTTTAAATTATCTAGAAAGAATAAGGTCATGGCACCCCTTTAAAAATGCCTTGTAGATCAGGTTGTTGCCGTTTCTGAGGAAGGGAAGCAGCCCCATGTGAGGAGCAAATGGCGCAGCATCGTTTTTCCCTTAGGAGAAAACAGTGCGGTCCAAAGAGGTCTGAGAGCAGCTGCAGAGGACCTGGAACTAGGGGGCCCCACACCTGTGGGTTCTGCCATGGGTTTAGGAGTTCTCTGGGGAGGGGGCTCCCCACGCAGCAGAAAGTGTTAATCACACCTGCACTAGCACGAACAGCTGCCCAGACCTTTGACAGTCAGCCTAGAGGGGCAGACAATCCAGAAAGCACCTTTCTCAGATGAGAAAAATGTACTAACAGTTTAGGAAGTGACATCGTGTGGCCTTTGTGCTTAGACATTTTATTCTGGACGCTTGGAAGGTATGAAAGGATAGACTTTGTCCTATATAAGGAGAAAGGAACTGGGTTGATTTACTATGACCAAACCCGTCCTTGTCACTGAAGCCCGTGGCTGTCCGTTGAAACCAGCAGACAAACTTTAAAAAAAGACAGGTTTCTGGGTCCTGCCCCCAAGGAGTCTGATGTGATGGTCCTGGGGTGTGTCCCAGGCCTCAGGCTTTTTGGAGCCCCCAGCTTAATCTCTTGCACAGTGAGGACTGAGAACCACCTGTTTAAGACATGGCTTCCCAAATTTCCCGAGTCTCTCTCTTAAACTTTCTTTTTCCTGTAGGTCTGGGAGGGGCCTGGGAGTCTGTGTATTTGCCCAATCCCCCAGGACAAGTCTTTCGGTCGGCATGGCTGGGAGGGCTTTCTCAGAAGGTGTTAAGGTCTCTGCTTGAGAATATATGTAGGCCACTTTAAAAACAAAAACAAAACCAGATTCTGACAGTTAAGGCGGCTAACACTTGATCTCAGCTCAGGTCCTGATCTCAGGTTCGTGAGTTCAGGTCCCACACTGGGCTTCTTGCTAGGTGCAGAAGCCTACTTTAAAAATTAATTTATTAATTGATTAAAATAAATGAAAAAAGCACAGATTCCTGGAACACAAACTTCCCAGGTGATTCTGATGCTCTGTACCCTTCGAGAACCACTGAACTGAAGAAACAAGTGGAGGGTTTAATGAAACATCAGAGCAGGGCCAGGAGCCACGGCACGGATCCCGCTGTTGCCGTTGGGGCTCTTCCTGCAGGGCCTAAGCCACCACTGGCCCTGCAGGAGGACCAGCTGCTGAAGCTGGGGCTCAGGACACACCCCAGGCCTCTGCTCATGAGCTGCGACAGGTACAAGGTGAATGGGGTCAATTTGTCCCCCAAGAACTAGCCCATCCCCAGGACGGCAGCTCCTGCTGGGCCCACAGCACCACCCGCCCCACAGCAGATAGGGTCAACACAGGGGGCATCTACCGGGAGTACCATGACCTAAACCATGTCATTTCTGTGGCCAGCTGGTTTGTCGGCCATGGCAATGAGGACAGTATGGTCCGGAATATGTGCGGAGAACCCTGGGGAGAAAGCGAGCCTGAAGGAGGATATTGAGCCTTACTTACAAAGATGGGAACGGTGCCCATGACAACCTTGCTGCAGGGGAGTCCTCTCTGTGTGGGACTCCTCTACAACACAGGTCTTCAGAAGAGTGGTGTTTGAAAAAAATGGCATTGTGCCCCATGATCAGAGGGGAGCCTGTGCTAAGGATGCTGGGTCAATACTGCCATGGTCTGAAGGATCTGGGGTTGATAGTCAATGTATCTGGCGGTGGGTCGGGTCACAGCACATTGCAGCAAGCTGGGCTCTGGCTGCAAGGGTGGTCCTGAGGGAGGAGTCCAAAATGGGATGGCGGGGCCTCCTGGCTCCCCTGCCGCCATGACCTCAGCCAACCCTCTACCTGGCAAAGGTGTGACCCTCAAGATAATTATGGGATCCCCGTTCAGACTTACCACCAGTTCTTACATGATCTTGGGATCATGGTGGAGGTGGAGGGAGAAGGTGCCCATTTCAGATGGCCCTAAACTGATGAATAAACTACGTGACTTCCCATAAGGAAGAACGAAACAAAACCGGAACAAGAACAAACCAGTAAAGCATGAGCGTGAAGAAACCTTGGCTTGGTTTGTGCCTATCAGCTTTCCTGTGGGTTCCAAGGAGCTGCCCTGCCAGTGGGAACCACTAAGGAGGAAGGATGAATTAAATAGCTCTAGGAGATCTTCAGAAACCCTTTAAATGGTTTAAATCCCTACCCACCTTAATAAATTGAAACTTCGCTGCAGATAACATGAAGGTGGGGCTGATGCAGAAACCGCTAGTATTTGCTCCCTCCTTTCCAAAGCAGTTGTAAAAGCCGGTAGTTGTACGTTGTTTGGGCCAGCATTGCCCACAGAGCGGGTCTGCAAGCAGGAAATGACGCCCGTGTATGCCATTTTAAATGTTCCAGGAGCCACATTAAAAAATAAGATGGAGGGGCGCCTGGGTGGCTCAGTGGGTTAAGCCGCTGCCTTCGGCTCAGGTCATGATCTCAGGGTCCTGGGATCGAGTCCTGCATCGGGCTCTCTGCTCAGCAGGGAGCCTGCTTCCTTCTCTCTCTCTCTCTCTGCCTGCCTCTCAGTGTACTTGTGATTTCTCTCTGTCAAATAAATAAATAAATAAAATCTTTTAAAAAAAATAAGATGGAACAGGTGAAATTAATTTTAATACACTTCTTCAATGTTTAAATACTCTTATCCAAACTACTATACTTTCGACATGTGACCAACATCAAATGATTCATGAGCTGTTTTACCTCCTTTTTCTTAATAGTAAGTCTCCGGGCTCATCCTTTCCATTATGCTGATTTATAGCTCGTCTTCTCTCAGACCAGCCCCATTGTAAATGCTCGGTCATCACAGGTGCCGGTGGCTGGTCGCACCTGCTATAGGGAGCAGGCTTGGATCTGGCAGCAGCTCCCCCTCCCTGGGCGCCTTCTGTGTCGTTATGAGTTCCAGGAGGACATTCTCAGAGGCATGTGTTTATACTGGGCTCAGAATGGTTTGTCTGTGAATAATCATACCATCCAGCATTCCTTCTCTGGGCGCTTTCCCTACCTCTTGAAGGAGGTTCAGAGAGATCCAAGCCCCTCCCACCCAACTCCCCCACTCCACCTCCCCCTCTGCTCAGCGAGGGCCACCGTGATGGCAGGGAAGCCTCCTCCGAGACTCTCAGGACGTTAATCAGTTTCGCAGCTGGAGGCAAAGTGATCTAGTGCAGCAATTCCTCCATTAAGGAGCTTTCTCTCGGCCTTTCCATTAGGGAAGGACTTTTGCATAAAGTGAAATGTGCTTTGTCTTCACTGGGGCAGACAAAGGATGAAATTAAAAGAGCAATGACCTTGCTTCTAGCTGAGCTACCGGGAGGGCAACAGGGGAAGTCATTCTCTGCCCGCTCCGGCTTGCACCAGGCTCTGAGAAGCGGCAGCGAGCTGTTCTTTCCCTCTTCCTGGGAATAAGGTTGTTCTTTCCGCTGTGGGTGCTGGCTGGCTGGGACTTTTTAGATGCACTGAGCAGCGTTTTATTTCCGGATGAGGGAAGGAGCTGAGGCCTTTGCCTGGGCCCCGAAACTCTAGCCCCTGCTCCTTCCCTTCTAGCTCGTTCCAGCAAATTCTGTTCTTGGTGTCCCCTTGATTTCCCAAGTGACAGCACTCTTCCCGCACCCCACATGTCTCCCCCTCCCCACCACGCACACCACTTGTTCATTGCCCTGTGGCATCTGCCTGCTAACTCAGGAGTCTGCAAAACGTGTTCTACTCCAGGTTCTTCTTGCTAAAATGCTCAAGAAAGGAAAAAGTAGTTTGGGACAATTCCCTCTCCACATACAGCACCCTTGATGACTCTTCATATGTTGGGAGAGACACTTCTTCAAATAGATGGGGTCTGCTGTCCTTAAGATCAGTGAAGGCTGAATCAGCAAATAGGACCGAGGCAGATTTTGGAAAAGGAATGAGAGTATTCGAGAGGGTCGAATCCTTGACAGCCTTACCAGTAAAGGATTCCGTACCTATAGCATTTTTCATTTGTAAACGTGGCTCTTAAAAACATTCAAAGGCTTGCCTCTCACCCGCTTACTCACCCTCATGATAATACTGCCCAAGCCAAGTTAAAGGTTCAGAGTAGGATTTTTTATGGTGCTTTTTTTTAATTTTTCCCCCTCCCAGGCACCCTTCCCTCCTACTTCTGTCCCCCACCTCCTATCTCTGAGCTTGGATAGGGGTGGAACCAGGGAAGAAAGAGGAATCAAGGCTTTTATAAAATGTCCACCTTACACTGAAAAAATGCAGTGGGAACATGGCCTCATATTTATCGCCCCCTACAGCCCCATTGGAAGAAGATGCTGTGTGCTCGGCGGGGTGGGGGTGGGGCGGCTGGGCATGATCTCGGGGGCTTGCTGACCCATTGGCATTCCTGGCCTCGGGAGGCAGAAGGGTCCTTCCTCTCCCTCCTGGAAACATGGCCCCTGGAAGGGGATGGCTCTGTTCTCGGGAGACCAGAGGCTGAATTCTTGTCGCTCGGTTCCACGGCGGGCCTGAAAGCCACGGATGGCTGCCCACGAGCACAGGTTGGATCAGAATTTGCCCGTGGTCCCGGCTGCAGTGAGTGAACCCCGCCCAGATGGCGCGATCTGCCCCCCCACCCGCCCCCCACCAGCCCCCAGGAGCCTGACATTTCAGGAAACTGGGCCAGCTGCCTCTCACCCTCCTTTCTCCCAACACTAGCGACACTAGCAACACGATGAAGGGGGAATGGGGCAGGAAGCTCGGGCTCTGTTGTCTTCCACACTGAAGACATTGTGTCCCGGAGCCAACTGTAGCTGGCAAGGGGCTGCAAAGAGAGAGACCTGGTAAAGGAATATTCCCAGTGGGGACACTCCGGCGCTTGTCTGACAAGCATCTGTGAACCGAATTGATCTGATTACTCAGGACTTTTCTTAGCCAGTGGTGCAGCAGAGAGGGGCTGCAGTGGCTTCTCATTCTATTTAATTTCTGTTTTCCAAGAATGAATACCAAGGGAGCAGCTTTGATTAAACAAGCCTTTAAAAAGGGGAGTGAATGCCAGGTTTTACAGAAAGCTTTACCAAGTTGCTGGCAAATGGCCACAGGACACAATATTTTTAGTCTATGGATATTATCTCCTTTCTAAGTACAAAACTGCTATTCCCATTAACTCAGGCTCGTAGGTTCAGGGATAAGAAAATTAGCCTGGTGTTAAAAGAAAAAAAAAAAATCAGGATTCCAGGAAATCAGCCTCTTAATCAAAAAGAAAAAGAAATCCCCCACGTTCCTGATTCTACAGTCACCTGATTCTACAGTTGCCTGCTGTTGTTCATTTTTCTTGTTTGCTCAGACCTAGGCAGAACTGGGGGAGATTTCATAATCAAGCCTCGCTGTACTGAAGTAAAACAGATTTTTTTTTTTTTAAATTCAGCAAGATATTCGTTGTTGTTGCCTTTTTTTTTTTTTTTTTTTAAGATTCTTTAGGGTGGGAATGCTGGTCTCCAGTGGGACATAGGCAAGAAGAAAAGCCCAGTATTTAACATTTACAAATAGGTATTGATTGAGGAAAATATTTATTGAGCATCTATTATATGTTAGGCATTAGAGATGTAGTAACGAATAAAATGAGGCCCTTTCCCCGTGGATCTTACACTCTAACTGACAGTAGTTAGTTAATTGAGGGATTATCATGTGCTAGGCACTGTTCTAGAACTTTATGTGATAACCCCTTCGACATGCTCTATTATTAGTCTTCGTTGCACAAGCTCTCACAGCTGCAAAGTAGTAGAACCAGGATTCAGACTGAGTAGTCTGGCTCCAGAGACCCTGCCCTTGACTCAACCTCCCCGATTCGTGACTCTTCTAGACAGTGAATTCTAGACGGGGCTAAGTTCCTCTTCTCTGTTTCCATCATATCCTATGTTTGTCTCCCTCTGAGCACGTCTCCTACATTTTCCCTGTATGTTCCATCGGTTGCCCATCAGTTTTTGGAGAGCAGGGTTTGTCTGTCACCTTTGTATCCTGAGATTTTTCTCCTGTTTGAGACTGAGCAGGACTATCTCTTAGGGGATACATAGGGGAGAGATAGATAGGGGACCTATCTCCTGAGCATTAAACACTCAGAAAGGCATCCCGGTCCAGGTGCATAGAGTGAATGCTCCCCTGGGTCTATAAACCTTGCCATCACATCCAGCTTGCGCCTCTGATCTGTGGATATGTGAGGATTCTCTGCAGGGAAGGCTCAGCTCAAAGGCACAGAATGGCTCTGTGTACAGGCAGCTGCTGCCCAGGCTGTGAGCTGGAGAGACAGTGGTGGGGGAGGCGGTCCTTGGGATTTAAACGTCATACCTTTGAGCGCTGCCAAGCTGTTTATACAACTTGGGGGGCTGGAAGAAGGGTGTTCCTTGGTGTTGCCCATTCCCCCTTAAAAATGGGTAAGAACCACTTAAAGGACCAGCAAGAAAGACTTAGTAAAGTAAGCCCTACAGTAGAATGTGTGCCATCATTAACCAACTGGGCTATAACGGAAGAGTTAAGAATATGGGGAAGGACTCAAGCTGCAAAGGGAAAGAACGAGAGAATGTAATTTTGAATAGAGCATCATCTCAAAATCTTTTGGTGGGGTGTACGTTTGCATAGAAAAGATCGGAGGGCTATCCATGAAAATCGTTAGATTTTACAGGTGACTACTCTTGAGTTTCTTTTTTAAATTTTTCTGTCTTTCCTATTTTGTGTGTAGAAAGCATGTTTTATTACAATTAGGAAAATGGTTAAAACCTCCTAATGGCCCCAAACAGGATCGTTAATCTCTTTTCTGTGCGTTCGCTCTTCTCCTATGGGGAGCTTAGCTGCAAATGCACAACAGAGCAAATCGCTGGGTTGGAAGCCTTGGCTGGTGTTTCCTTTGATTCTAGACTTCAGGGGCTGTGGCTCTGATTGCAAAAACTCCACTGATTATCTGATCCAGAGATATAAGGCCTGGAGGATAGGTCCTCTCTCATCCTGGTAGGAAATAATCAAACCTTCAAACCTTAAAGCCCTTTGGGATAAATGGCCATAAACACGGAAGTGGTGGTTTGCATTTTCCAGTGTGGCTTCTGATGGAACCCTCATGATAACATAGAGGAGCGGTTGGTGGTACAGTCCCTGTAGGACAGGCAAGGAAGGGACTTGTCCCAGATCCCGTGGTGGGGACCAGAACTCGGACTCAGCTCTTCCGATCCAGGTCCTTCACCTGCCTCGTTGACATCATCACCTCAGCGAGGAAGCAATCTTGATGAACACGCATGGATAGCACGAGGGTGCTCTTCCCACTGGCTGCCCTTAGGGGTCTGTGCAAATAAGCTTGTATTTTTGTCAGAGCAAGTGTGGCTAGTCAGCAGTCATCATGGGAGCTAGGCTGGGCACTGGGAGCCATAAAGGACTATACTCTAGACACCTCCAAGAGGCAGAGAGAATTCACCCATGGCCATAAACCTGAGATCAGACTCTGAAACAGCCTTCGTAGCTACAAACCAGCTTCCAACTTGGACTTGAGGTCCTGCTAAGTTTTCTCCTCTCTCACTCCTGTCCCTTCACTTTTCCCTGCCATCATGCCAGGGAATGATGCTTGTGAACATTTTTGCACCCTCCTGTATCATAAGTTCTTCCAAGGGTAGAGACCAGGTCTTTCTTACGACTTATTGCTTAACACATGGTAGCCATGTTTAAATAGTGCTGGTCAAAGCCAAGACCTGGACTCAATCCCAGACATTATCCTGAGAAGCACAAGTGAGAGACGGTGACAGGGAAAAGGAGACTGGAGTTGGAAGCAGAGTACCTAGACTGGGAGCCTTCTCGCTCGCTCTGTCACTGAAGCAGGACCCAGGGACCATCTCCTCAGAGTGTGGCTTCTCAGGTCAGAGGCTTAGGCCAGCAGATGCAGAACTTTCTTGCTTCAAGGATCACTGAGTCTGAGAACTGTGCATTGGGCCTCATCCTGAAGCATCAAGGATGTTCCATGGGCCAAGAATATAAAACAGGAATAGAACAAAATAGTCCCCCCAGAAAAAGAAGAAGAGGTACATTCAGTTACATTCTTTCTTCTCTTTGTTTTTTAGTATTTCCTGATCGTCTCCTCAGTGAACTTCACGATGTCTGCTAATGGGACCCTTTTCTCCACAATAGAATTTGACTATGAAGCAGGACACAAAAGGTAGCCTTTGTCAATGACCTTGGTTGAAGTCTGAGGGTTGAGGAGCAGGCGTGGGGAAGCGAGGGAAGCCCCGAGCAGATTCTGCTGCCTTCCTGCTGAGTTCAGAGGGTAGGGAGACCCCCAAAAGGAAGAGGAAGTAAGGCCTCCTTCCCCATCGCAAATCTTCATCTCCACATAATAAGAAGGGCGGGGTGGGTTTGTAGAGACAAGGAAGGGGAAGTGTTGACCTAGCTGTTCTGACTCTGTATGTGCATCTGGAGGACAGTGGGCAGAATGGGGCAGACCAACCTTCCCCCCTCATCCCGCCCCATCTCCCCCCCACTCCACTTCGAGGTAGTGTCGGCAAAGCCTGAGTCCCTCACTCCGGGGGGTTTCCCTGACAGTTTCCTTCTGCTTGCGGGAGTGAGAGATAGCCAAGGGCTCGAAGCCTCCACAACGCTCCAGGTGAACATTGTGAATGTCAACGATGAAATCCCACGCTTCACCAGGTAGGCCTGAGGGTGTGTGGGGCTCCATGGGCCACAGCTGCCATTCCTTCTGGGCGGCCCGGCTTTCTCAGACACATTTAATATACGCCAGAGGGATGCCCTTTGCCCTGGCCCGGAGGAGAGACAAGAGGCCTGAGATCTTCAGTGTCTTTTCTCTGACCTCTGGACATCCCCCTGCCAGCTTTGCTCGCCTTTCCTCTGCACCATGGGGTTGTGGGTATGGTGGGGAGTGGGGAGAGGGGCTGGACATGATGCCCCTGCTGCGGGGCTGGCTGCTGGACCTGTGTAGGAGGTAACGACAAGGCAGGTACTATTTTTTTTTTTTTAAAGATGTTATTTATTTATTTGACAGAGAGATTGCAAGTAGGCAGAGAGGCAGGCAGAGAGAGGAGGAAGCAGACTCCCTGCTGAGCACAGAGCCCGATGCAGGGCTCAATCCCAGGACCCTGGGATCGTGACCTGAGCCAAAGGCAGAGGCTTTAACCCACTGAGCCCAGGAACCCCAAGGCAGGTACCATTTACTAGAGTGTCCAGCATGAATAATAGTCAAGTTCAAGGGCACGCACCATCAGTCAAGGGTTTATAAAGCCCACTCTCAGAACAGTGTCCTCTCTGACTGAGGAGAGGTCTCTGACAAGGTTGCCTAAGAGGCCTGCCCACGGTGGGGTGTTCTAGATTTATTCCTGCTGTGGTGGGTCTAGAAAAGAGATCTGGCGGTGTCTGGCAGTCGAGGCGAGGTAGGGAAGCGAGTCTGGTGCGGGCAGCCTGGGGGAACGGGTCTGGCCCCCAGCTCAGGCCCAAAGGGGACAGTCAAGCCTGTTATAGATTGGGATCTCAGAGGGAATCTGGGATTCTGAGCTGGAAAACGACTTGCAAACCACCCGGCCTACTGCTTGCCAGACAGGCCCCATCCCCGTTGCTGAGCTGGGCTCGGGAACCAGCCCGAGGGAACGGTGAAATCACCAGCCTGGAGAGTGAGAGTAACCGCTCTCGTGGCTGTGAGTAAAATATGGGAAGTTGGGGAGACTCCACCAACAGAAAGGCCCAGGGCCCCAGAACTATGTAGAACGTTTGCAAAAGTCTTCTGCGACCGGCAGGTATAAGGCCGCCCTATGCACCGGCTAAGCCGGTCCTGTTTGGCAAAACACAGCACAGTTGTGAGCCTTCTGGATGTGAGGAGTCTGCAGCCCAGGGGCCGGGGGTCCACGTGGAGGGAAGAGCAGCAGACATGCCCGCATCAGGCTTCCCAGCGACGCCCATGGCCCCACTAAGCTCGGAAGGCTGACACGATCCGTTTCTGCGGACGGGTTCCCCTGGGAGCCCAGCACTGGCGGTTCATAACGAGCTGTGACATCCCCGCCTGGATGCAGACTCCAGTACTCACCGGCACAGCAATGCCGACTCATGGGTAACCCCCAGGGGCAGGCGACGGCCATGCGGTCTGCTGTGTCGCCGCCCCCCCCCCCCCCGACCCCATTCCAATCTGTGACACGGGGAGGCAGGCTAACAGGGCTGCAAAGGGAGAAGTAAGTTCTCCCAAGGGGTAGACTGCCTGGTTTGGACGACATCTTCCAAAAGAAAGAGAATGTGGCCTTGGCTGGTTGCTGGGGCCCCCAGAGATGGGTCTGGGACTCGGGTTCTCTTTTTTGGTTTGAGAAATGATCCTGTTAGGCTCCATGCCAGACAAAAGATCTGTGTGACCGTTTAACCGTTTCGTAAAAAGTCATCGGGCTTTAAGTCAAACAACGACCCATGGGTGTTGGCAGGGATAGGTCTGAAAGAGCCTATCGCTGGAAGCCCTGGGGCAGGGGGGCTGCCCTGACTTCACCCACGGGCTCATCGGAATCGACCTTGTCCTTCAGCCGTCCGTGGTTTGCAAGAGTCTGCTCGGTTTCAAAGTAGGTACTGACGTGGAGGGCTTTCCTGGTTCCCTGGAGCCATGATCCTTCTTTCCCTTCCAAACCAGTGCCAGGACGAGCCATGAGTTCTTTAATTCAGAATGAACACAATTAAACCCTCAGACTGATTCAGCTGCGGAATATGGAAACAACCCTCCTATCTTTACTAGCTAGTAAAGCCCCGCACTGAATACAGCCAAAGAGAACGCCCTTTCTGTGGCAGAGCTCACCCTCTTACTCCTGAGTGGGGGCAAACCCCCAGTGCTCTGTGGCCTCCCGCTGTGTACTCACGGATCCTGCTATTATTACAGTCCAGCACCTTTTTGTAAAAGTACTTGACTTCTATTTGCCCTCTATGGAGCAAGTACTGTGCTTGCTACTTTGGCAGAGCACTTTACCTTAGACTCCAGCAGTCTCTCTCCCACTGCCTGTTTCTTCGGTATCTCCCCGCCATCATTTTCAACCTGGTGCCTCGCAGTGCACGCACACTTTTATGCACCTACTGCATATGCATTCCTAACACTGAAGCCATCCTCTGGGATTCATGCCCTTCCGCGTGAATGTGGCCCCTGGTCCTTGTCTCCCCCTCCCCTGGGCCCTCGTAGCCCGGTGTTATAGGGGGATGGGCAGTAGGAAGAAGGTGGGGGGATGGGGATGTAATGGTATCAGAGCTTGACCCCGTCGGCTGACCACAGGGACCCTGGCTGTATAGGTCTTAACTGTGGGCTGAGGGTCCCCCCTTTATGTTAAATGTAATTCTATACAAACTTGGGTCTTGGGTCCCCAGACCAAATAAACCAAAGACATTTTGCCTTCTGCCAGGCTCACTATCAGGTGAGCCAAGGAGAGAATGGTGTACCTAAGAGATAGTCTGACTAGTCCCCTCCACAGGACCTGATTTCCCAGAGTGCCAGGTTCGGGGCAGAGGAACCTGCAGAACACCGTGCCCTAAGCAGCTGCTCTGTGGACATTCCCTGCGGTGGGTGGTGGGCGCTGACCCGCGCACTGTATGGGGCGTAGCTGCACCCCTGGGCTCTCCCACTGGAGGCCAGTAGCAGCCCCTGCCTCTGCTTGTGACAGACAGCACAGTCGCTCCCAAGTGAGAACCACTGTCTTGCAAGAAGTCCCCTCCCAAAGGGTCCTCTGTCCTAAGACAGCCTGGGTATCTGGGGTTGTCACCTCTGGTGATGCCTTGTAAGAACTCTTCTCAAACTTTGAAGTGCAAAGTCCCTCGGTCTTCTTGGGAAAACGCGGCTCTTGATTCTGCAGTCCAGAGCTGGCCTGAGTTCTGCGTTCAGATCCAGAATCTCCAAGGGGACCTGTGAGACATGCAGGGACCACACTGGGAGCAGTGGGGCCAAGGGGTGAAGGTGGCACAGGAGCCGTAGCAGTCTCTGTGTTCGAAGTCAATGGAAGCCACTCAAAGTAACCAAAGAAAAGATAGAACATGTTAGAAACAGAGGCTCTCACATCAGGAACACAAGGGCTTAGTACAGCTCTGGGAGCTGAGACTACCTCCCTCTCTCCTCCTGCTCTGGGTTTGGCTCCTGCCACCCCTGCCTCCTTGGTCCCACTCCCCTTTGTCTACTCCTCCCGCACAATGGGCCACAGACCAGATTCACCGAGAAAGGAGTCAGGCAAGTAAGTGGATCAATGGGCAGCGTCAGGGGGGCACTGGGTGGCCTCTTGGCCTGAACAGGATTACTGACCCCCACAGTGGAGTGCACCGATAGGAGGTCACCTCAAGAATGGGTCACCTCAAGACCCAGAACCCAGGCAGGAACCCCGGTGAGGGAGGGCCTGGTCGCAGCCTCCCTCGGCCTGCCTCGGTCTGACATTAGCTGGACATTCCCTCTCCCTCTCCTTTCTCTTCCCTTTGGTCCCATCTACCCTGCGAGAAGCATGAGACAGAACTGCAGAAAAATCCTGACCTCACCAAACGAATGAGATATAACGTTTCCTTTTTAAGGAAGGGAAAATCCAAACCTTGGAAACTGGTAAATCGGGGGGTGATGATTTATCCCACTGAAATGACTTTCCCTCAGCAGAAGGATTTCCTGCAGGATTATTCTAAACAATAAGCCTCCCTTGGTGCCTTCAAAATTACTCAATTTACCCAAGTCGTGTGGTTAAAACTTGGAACCTATCTGCCTCACTATCATCCCGTCCCCAGAGCAGGGGAGGTCTGAGGAAGATGGGTACGTTGGCGATTTGGGGTTATCTCCTAAGAAGTCACCGTCGGAGGGCAGTGACCTTGGCGTCTCTGTTCAGAGAGCTGACCTTACGAGAAATGCAACTCAGGGAGGTGTGCAGGTTCTGTGCGTCAACTCTGCTTCTGCAGGCAAGACAGAACAAAACGAAGAAGACAGAGAAGAAATAAAAGTACTTATCGTTTATTGACCATCGCTTCTGGTGGCAGCCAGGGGATGGGCCAGGGACCTGGGTCCAGATGGATTTTTAAAATCACTCAGGGAGCTTTTGCACAAGAATCGGAGAGGGAGAGAAGGGGGCCGGATCGGCCAAGCATCCCGATTAGAAAAGACGTTAACGCCCAGGCCGTTGTGAATCGGCATCAGGCCTGTGTGGCGTCGGAGGTCGAGGCCACTGTCCATGGTAGCAGCAGCCGCGGGGACGTGATCTTTGGAAACGCAAAAGCCTGTCCCCCCTCCTTTCAGCGGTGACTGCTTTCTCAGAGCCTGCGGATGCAGCTTCAGAAGCTCGGGGCTATATTTAGCGCAAACCAAAATACCCACCCCGCAGACTCCACCCTCCCGTGCCCCTGAAAATGAGCTGTGTCTGCTGTATTTCTGCTCAGCCTGGCGCGAGTGTACACGATCGCCGAGGAGCTGGCTTCAGGCACCATTGTGGCCAATGTCACCGCGGAGGACCCCGACGACAAGGGTTTCACCGGCTTCCTGCTCTACAGCATCACGACTGCTAACCGCTATTTTGTGATCAACCAGTGTAAGTTACACACACACACACATACACACTCACCCTCCTGTGCATCCTTTCATTCAGCCATTTGGATTCTTTCACAAATATTTCATCTGTCTTCTGTTCTGGGGCATGCCCTTCTGTAGAGAATATCGTAACACATCAGGGTAACGGATGCATTAAAAGCAGCTGGGATAAAGATCGGGGAAACTGAACAGGGTCCCAAGGTGACCAGCTATGTCCCTCCTTCACCTTCGAAGCAGGTGTAGGAATGGGTGAGTTCACTACCCTAAGGGTACCTGGGAGTCTCCTGACCGACACTGTCTACAAATAAACAGGACAGAAGCCATGTGTGTAAGTTTAAAGTCCAGTAGCTGCATTTTTAAAAAGTAACAAGAAACAGGTGAAATTATCTTCAATAAGGCAGCTTAGTTACCCCAACATATCCAAAATATTGTCATGAAGTGTAACAAATATCTTAAATTTATTAATGACGTATTTGACATTATCATTTACTGTATCAAGTCTGTAAGTTCGCTGTGTATTTTATAGTGAGCACGCATCTCCGTTTGGACTAGCTACATCTCAAGCGCTGAAACGTGGGGCTAGTGGTTACCAGACTGGACCACATCATTCTAGAGCAATCTGCCGGGCTCCTGGGAGTTATCTTCCCAACTAAGTATGTCCAGTGCAGAGGAGAGCTCTCCCTCCTAGGACAGCCATCTTCTATTGGGGTCTTCCCATATGCTAGGTACTATCTTAAGTGACCCATATATATTCCATTGTAAGTATTCAACTCAGCACAGCAGCCCAATGAAATATTGTAACCCACACTTTATAGATGAGGGAACTAAGGCTAAGAGAGAGACTTGGGCAGGGTAAATGACTTGTCCAAGACAATGACTTGTCTTCAGGGTACGAAGCGGATTCAGACCAAAGATTGTGACCCAAGAGACCACTCCTAGGCAATACCACCTCATAAGTTCCTATCACATTCTTCCAAAATACTTCACTTTACATAATGACTTTGTGGAGGCAAACATTGGACAGTCCCAGAAAGACGATGTGTTATTTGCCCCATCGGCTTTATGGTGAAGGATGCCTGGTCCCAGGAGAGGCAGGCTTAGGCAATAATCGTGCCCAATCTCTGAGCACTGTCTAGTCCTGTCATCAAAGACCTCACTCAGCTAATGGTGTAAGCATGGACAACCATGCTTTAGAATTCTGTTCACACTAGTACTGCAAATGCAACTTTTAAGAAATGCAGTGGTTTGGGGGGGCATCTTTATTAAGACTCTGGTTGCAAGTAACAAAAATGGAGGCAAGCCAAACCAGGCATGAGAGGAGAAAAAACAGATAGGGGAGAACTACCAACAGGATCCTGGCGATCCCGTGAGAACAAGTAGGTGGGTCACTGCAAGGGTGGGGACTGGTGCTGCCCCGCCCACCACAGTGGCAAGAGTTCTGGCCCCCGATCCGTAGCTCCACTGTTAACCTGCCTGGTGAGTCTCGGTGACCTGTTCTCCAGTGAGAGAGCGCAGTGGGTCGAGCTGGAGTCGTCTGTCTGCCAGTCCTATAGCGGGCAAGGCCAACCCTGAAGTTTGAGGCAACCGGTTCTAGAAGGGTCAGGCCGGGCATCCCAATTGATGTCCAATACAGGAAGTTACCTGAGTTTTTAAAAATGTGTCTGCAGAGAGGGTGTTTTCCCTGCAAGCCAGTCCTCACACCGGAACGATCTTTCCAATTGTCTCCAAGTCTCTAAAGAGTCGTGTTCTCACCTTTGCCTTCTCAGTGACAGGTACGATCCACGTGGCCCACAGGCTAGACCGAGACGCAGGTGAATTAAGACAAAATCCCTCCATTTCTCTGGAAGTTCTGGTGAAGGACAGACCCTCGGGAGGTCAAGAGAATCGCATGCAGATAACCTTCATCGTGGAGGACATTAATGACAACCCGGCCACATGCTCCAAGACCTCCTTCAGGTATACTCACGGGCTGGGCACCGCCCCTCCCCTGCCCCGGCGCTCTGTGGGGCCCCAACTCCTCGGCTTCTCTGGCAGGAACCGAAGAATCAGGGGCATCTGGGACATGTCTCAATAACAGAAGCCCACTTGAGGTGTCCAATTTCGGAGACAGGTTTTCCTGTCTTGATTCTTTTCTCTTCCCTCTCTTCATTTTCTTTCTTTTTCCTTGTTTCCCTTCTGCACCTTCGGACTCTGGCAAAATATATATATATTTTAAAAAATTTTTTTTGCTCCCTCCTACAGCATGTTCATCTTTGTTGGTGAAATGTACCACAGAGACTCCCTGGGCTGTGCCTTTTCTTTTTTTATTGCCGCCTGTGTCCAGACGGTGTTGTTCGTTAGCGGTTATAACAGAGACCTGAGACTTAGGATTAGTAGCTAGGAGCTTCTTGAGAAACACATCGCAGTAATAGGAATAAATCACACCATGTGTTTACTTAAAACAAAACAGAGCCTCGAATTCACCTTACACAACTTAAATGCTGGTAAACCAAAGGCAATGGAAAGGGGGAAAAATACAGAAACAAGTTCTTTTGTACATTTTGACCTATGCTTCATGTCACACCTCTTGGGTGTTATTTAAAAATAAAGTCCCTCGTGATTCTGAGTTAATATGCCTTTTGGTGAACAGCACTGTCTCTCTACTAGCTCTTTTGTCTAAATGCCACCCGAGTCGCTCCCGGGGTTGGCTTCGTCTCTGTGGCTTCCTACTTGCTAGTCTCCAGCTTCTCGGGACCACGAAGGGGGCTCCTCGTGAGGGGGGCACCCCACCGTGATGCTGGCTGGAGCGTTCCCTGCGTCTGAAAGAAGGCTCAAGACCAGAGCATGCCCCCCTTTAAGATGCCCCATGGAGAGTCTTCCTCTGAGGTGTGACATTTGATAGGTCCTGCAAGGTCAATTTTTAAGCTCCAGGAGACTCTGGACACAGATCTAATCCACAGTGTGGCCATGCAAAGGACCGTAGGGCAAAGGACAAAGATTGTTGAGGTTTGGCAATAGAACTATGAATTCCTTTATTATGCTTATGATCGTCTCCCTGTTTTCTCAAAGGGCGAGCCCAGCACGATGCTAAAAATCAGTGTGGCCTGGAGTCTGGCAGCGAAACAGTTAAATCCAGGTTTAGACAAACCCTATTTGCCCCCTTCAGATGCAGCTTCCAGACTTCCCCACCCTGCTCTGTGCCCCGGGAGTATGGAAATGACCTACACGGATATGATTGGTTCCCTTCCCCTGTAGCTTCTGCTTGTCCATTGGGATGCCCTAGAGCAAAGGGGAGCGTAAAGTCAGGGTATTTACCCCCCTAGCTCCCTGCCTGTCAGCTGGAGAAGTCCCTCCACCTCTTGAAGTTCCCAGATTGCACACAGCAGTCTCTCTTCTGGCTTCAGGAACTGCTCCCTCCTGGGGCTCCTCTGGGCCAGGAGGAGGTAAGGGAACTCGGCCCTCAGGAGCTCTGAGATACTGCACCATCCCTGGGGATTTCCATAAATACCCCGTGTCCACCTTTGTAATAGCCCTTTACCAAAGCCTCTCCAAGAATCATCCGAAATTGTCATCTGCTTCCCGCTGTGTCCCTGATCAAGTCAGGAAGGGCCTTGACCATGCGATAGGTTTCTATCCCAACCCTAATCTCAAAGTCTGTTTGGTAGGTAGGGCTCGTCGCCGTGGGGTAGTTCAGACGGTGACTTCTACACTATTCCCCCATAGATGGAACCCACCTCTGTTAACCTAGCCTGGGCTCTGGGGATGGCATCGAGATGCTATGCAGAGTCCCACTTCTACTTTCTTTTGAAAATCTAAACCTAGCATTCTTGGGTGGTTCTAGGGCCTGGGGGCATTTCCTGTCCTCCTGCGCTGCCTTTCTAGGCCCTTCTGCTCTTCCTCGTTCCCCTACCCTGAGAGATGGAGGGCATGGGCTGAGGGGTAAGAACTCTGGGAAGCAATGACTGTGAGGACCGTGCTGTCTCCAAGCTTCCTTGTCCATTTCCTCCCCGCCCGGTGCACTTCCGGCATCGTCCCAGCTCCCCTGATGTGTGGCTTGTAGACCCGCATTCCATATTGGTTGGGAAAACCACAGTCTGATGATCCGAGGCTGTCCAGGCCACCCCTTGCAGAGTCCGGCTCTTGATAATCTCTCCAAATTAGCCCTGAAGGTCAATGCCAGGCAGAAACTAGACTAATTGCACGGATCAGTGAAGGTGTTGAACAGCGTTCAAGACCTGCTTCTGCGCTTTTCCAACTTGCATCCTGTGAAAACCAGGATCTGAGGAGGGGCAGATCCTCTGCAGGGGCTCCTTCCTCTGCAGCCTCGGGAGGTGGAAATCTTTATTCCAGAAACCCAGGCTCATTTGCAAACTCCACTGGCTGGAAAACCTGACCCAGCATCACCCACCCCTGACCCAGCATCACCCACCCCCGATTCTTACCACCTTCCCCATTCCCACCATGCCGGAGCACACAGGTGGGTCCAAACCAAACAGAAGAGGACTGACAGCAGCTCTGACAACACATCCCTGAATATTTATTCCTTCTCCAGGGCTTTCGGCATGGTCCCTGCTGGGGAGTTTGGGAGAGCAGGTGGAAGAAAGGGGGAGGGTGCCCGCACCCAGTGGGTTGGAGGCAGGTGGCTGCGTGCCCAGCCCCCACCTGCCCCCATGGATCACACGGGTCCTGCAGACGCTCAGGCCAGCCTGGAGATGGAGTCAGCCCCTAGCACAGAGGACCCTGCAGCTTTCCCAGGCTGGTGATGAATGAGCCCAGGGCCTGATGGAGGCATCAAAGGCACCGAGACAGCCCCTGCTCTGGTTGTAAATTGCCCTGTGCTTGGCTGAAAGCGCTTGGCAAGCTGTTTGTGAGCCAGAGGCAGAGAAGGTCAGCGGGCTCAGACTGCGGCTGGGCCAGTCACCTGTGCGCAGGGAGGGAACGTGGTCAGATGGCCGGGAGCAAGGGCAGCCGGCCTTTGAGGCAGGCCTTGATGAATGAGGGGGAGGGGTTTTCCAAGTTATGCAGTTTGGGGGGAAAATACCAAGCACCAGGGAGGAAAAAATGAGAAGAACGTGCTAGGCAGCCCTGAGAGGCGCAGTGCCTGAAACGTCTGGCTGCAGGATGTGGGATTCGTGGGAAGATGGAGCACTGTGGCTCCCAGAGTCCGAACCAGGGTCTGGATCCCCCAAACCATCTGATATAATAAATAATACTGGTTTTATTAGGGGGGGCACTTCTTGGGAAGAAAATGGGGGAGAGTTAGACAAGGCTGGGAGAGTCATGAGACCACAACCCAAGACTGGCCTCAGCGAAGGGAAGTGGGAAGGAGGGTGGGCAGAAATGTTCTAGCGTGCTGTGTCGGCTCTGGAAGGTTCGGCGAGGCATCAAGGGGTCCTAGTGCCAGAGTCAGCTGTCCTCAGACAGGAATGAGCCTGCCTTAGCATCTGTGACTCCTGGTCGCAGGCACATGGCCTCACTGCCTATGAAGCTGTGAATTTCAGAGCACAGCAGCCTAAGGTCTGTGGTCAGCTATGTTCCTTGTTTGAGGGTCTTCTGGACACATTCTCGTGGCAGCCACGATGCATTTTCATAAGAGATAACTGATTGAGGTAGACAGCAAAAACCAAACCACACACCAGCCACAAATTCCTCAGCCACACTGTTTCTCCCATCAAGGGATGGGTTTTTCTTTCTACTCCTTGGATCTGAACCTGATTGTGTCAGTTGCTTTGGCCGCTGGAACATTCACAGATTGGATGCAGCCCAGGCTCGAATGATGCGTGTACATGGGACTCCTTCTTTTGCTACTTTTGGGAACCTGAGACGTCCATGCAAAGAGCCTGGACCCATCTCATGGAGGGTTATCGGCAGCAGGAAGCAGAGGCCTCCTGCCGACCCGCCACCAGACATGTGACCAAAGCCATCCTAGACCAGCCAGACCCAGCCGAATGGCCAGACAACAGAGACTAGAAGCAAGTGAGACTAGAACCCAAAGAACTCATGGATAGCCCTTAGTACTGCAAGAAATAACAAGTGCTCTGTTTTAAGCCACTACGTTTTAGGCTGGTTTGTTATGAAGCAAAGGTGACATGATTTATGTCTAGTTTAAAGATGGGAAACCCGAAACGTGGGGGCACAGTCAAGTCCCTGAATGAACGGAAGCCTGAAGGGATTAGTCACACTTCCTTGCCCCACCACCTTCCCCGCACCTGCCCCACCCCCCGCCTTCGCCCGCGTCCAGCGTGGCTGGACCAGATGGCTCCGGGGTGCGGGCAAATTTCCTCATTTGTGTTACTGGAGTCAGCTGAGGTTGGGACCCCCGAATTCCACCCTTAATGAAGCTCTCTTGGGGGCCCTTTTGGGATGTCAAAGCCATTAAAACACAAGGGACAGAAATCCTGAGTTGCAAAGCATGTGAGGTGAGGTGGGTAGGCACCTGGCAATTTTCCCTAACCAGGTCCTAAACCCCTGGTAGGCAGGGCAGGTTTTCTGTTTCTCATTTATCCTTCTTCACGGCTGTGCTAGTCTCCTAAGTCACCATTCACTCAATCGACGGACATTAGCGAGCCTGCCAAGAACAGAGCAGACAGATTTCTGTCCTCCTAGAGCTTACTTTCCGGGGGGGGAAGCAGGAGACAAATGGGATAAATGAGTAACTGTGTAGTAGATGGGAAAAGGATACGTGCTAGGAATTTAAAATAAACGGTGGGGGGGTGGGGAGGGAGCAAGGGGCAGGAGCAGCTGATATTTGAGAGAAGGGCCCCAGCCTGGCTGCCTGAGAAGGCAACATTGATTGAGACTCCAGAAAGTGGTTGAGCAAGCCGGGTGGGCGTTTGCGGGGAGAGCCTTGCACAGCTAGTGGGATGGCCTGAGCCCAGACTTCCGGGAGCACCGGGGAAGAATTCTAGAAGCACTCGCAAGTCCGGTGGCGGGAGCCAATAGGGAGCATTGTAGCGAGCGAAGAGTACAGACAGGCGAGGCGAGGCAGGGCGTGCACATCTTGAAGAGCCTCTAGATCAAAGCGAGGACTTGGAGTGAAGTAGCAGCCATTTAGGATTAGGAGCAGAGGAGTGGCGTGACCTGACAACATTTTAACGGGATCCCTTTGGCTGCTGTGTTAAGAAGAGTCTGAAAGGAAGCAAGGGCAAAGCAGGGAACCCATTAGGTGATGACTGCCGTCACCTTGAACTAGCTTTGAACTGAAATTAAAAGCAGAGGTGTCTAGCCTAGGGCCTATGTCAGGAAGAACACTCAATCACCATTTGTTGGGGAAAATATTGAATCGTGTCTTTTCACCAGCATTATGGTGCCTGAAAGAGCAGCCAAGGGGACGTTGCTTCTGGACCTGAACAAGTTCTGCTTTGATGATGACAGCAAAGCACCAAACAACCAATTCAACTTCACCACGCCATCTGGAGTGGGGAGCAGCGGCAGATTTTCACAGGATCCAGCTGGCTCTGGGAAAATCGTGGTCAGTGAATGGTCATTGCATCATTGAAAGGGCATCGGGGAGGCTGGTGTAACACGCATAGCGCTTTTGCTGCCCCGTAGAGGGAAATATCCAAGGTAACTCCCTCTCAAAGCGACTGTAATTGACAAACTTAATAGTGACTCCGTTTTCCCCATTCGCTCTTTATTTTACCCAAGTTCCAGGAATCATTTGTTATGCAGAGTTGTGCCTGGGGTGCTAAGGACTGGATGCTTTCCTGCAAAGCTTGCAGCTGGCGTGCCTGTTCCGTGTGCCCCTCACGGTCACGGTCACGCTAGCACTCTGGGCTCCAGCCCTTTGGTTTACTTGAGTGCTCGTCTCTGGCCCAGAGGGGTGTGAGGGGAGAGAACGTCCAGCGCCTTGACTGTGGGACCTGAGGGAGTAGGGGTGTGGAGATGTCCCCCTCTGCAGCATCTCCACAGGGGCACAAGAACAGAATTGGAAGTCGGAGGGGCATGAAGGGCAGGTCCCAGGGAGCTGTGCAAGACCATTACCTATAGGGCTCCTGCTGGAGGCTGTTGGGAAAGGAGGAGAGGGAAGTGGAAGGGCAGAGCGGTCTGGGAGGTGGGGGGAGGTCTTTGCATCAGGGATAGAGAGCCTCAGAGAGAACAAGCAACCCACTAGGCATTCTCTCCACACCCCCCATCTCAAGCCCTTCTTCCACCCCCAAGAAAGACTTAACAATTTTATGCACACATGTCAACTAAAAAATAATTTCTATTTATTCTGTTTAGGAAATTAATACATCTTCACTGCAGAATGTAGAAAACACAGAACAACATTACCATTCAATGTTAACCATTATTAACATTTTGATATGTTACCCTCTTGTCTTCTTCCCTATGCATAGATTTTTATGTATATTACATACACATATGCATAAATATTTTAAAGGACAATATCCCTACCTATAGGATTCTATATCATGCTTCTCTTCAACTAACCTGAAGTCTTGAGCCTATGCTGTTAGGCAATAGTGCCTGATGAACATCTTGAAACATAGATTCTTTCTCCTGGTAAATTCTTTTGAATAAATTCTCTAACAGTGGGGAAAGGTATGGATGTAACTTGTTAAAACTCCTCTTACATGCAAAATGCATCATCGGAAAGGTTTTGCAATTTACATATCCACTAACAGTCCATGTAAGTGTCTCTGTCAGTTAAGTAAAAGGATTGTTTATTCTGTGTAATATGATATCTCTGTTTTACTCTAGTTGATTGGTGACCTAGATTATGAAAATTTAAGTAATCTAGCAGCTGGCAATAAATACACCATGATAATCCAGGTGCAGGACGTTGCCCTTCCTTACTATAAAAGCAAGTATCATTTTGATTTATTTCATGAAGCATCTTTGAGTAGCAACAGCTAAGCTGTGTCAGGCAGCAGTCAGTATTGGGCTAGGCATTTGTGTTCAAAAGCAGACTTCAAAAACCCGAACACTTGGGAATCCTGTCCTTTGCCAGACACTTTTGATCTGTCTCTGGGTCCTTTCTTCGGTGTCACCTAAAATCGCAAGGATCTGCTGCCCCTCCGGCCCCCTCCCCTAGTAGTGCTCGAACGCAGAACCTCCCTTTCTTGGCTCAGTTTCAACACTAAGAGCCTTTTAAGGATCTTTCCGTCCGGCTTTTGTCTTGCCCCTTTCCAGGGCACCCTCCACGTTCCGACAGTGATTTTCGGGAAATGCAAATAGCATTATATTACTTCCTCTCTGCAAGCCCTCTGAGGGTCTCCCCGCAGCTATCAAGTTCAAGTCCAAACTCTGGCTTGGCACACAAGGGCTCTCATCTCTGGCCCCTGCCTAACTCTCTGGCTTCAGCTCTGGTTGCCCATCTCTGAGCTCCCCTTTTCCCAAACCGCAATCTCCCGGAGACAGTCCTGCAGTTCTCGACCTCGGTATCCTTGCGCATGCCCAGAACCACCCCGCGCCCCTGTACCCCGGCTCCACGCTGGCCCACGTGTGTAACCCTAAACATCCCTATGAGCCAGCTTCTTGCCCTTCCTCCGGTGTCCGCGGTGACCTGCACCCGTGTTCAGCCAAAGGTGCTAACTACTCTAAGCATCGTGAAGGCAGGACCCGTGGGTCTTCTTCACCTTGTATCCCCTCCGTTTTGCACGGAGCCTGGGACACAGAAGGCTCTTTCAAAATGGTGAATAAATAAATGTGTGTTGCAATTTAATTTTTTCCCTGTGTCTGCTTTCAGACAACATCTACATTTATATCTTCACAAAGCCCGAAGACGAGTTTCCTCTTGCCTTTGACAGACCGTCCTACGTATTTGAGGTGTCAGAATTAAGGCCAGGTAAGGAGGCGACAGGACACCGAGGGCAGCGCTGTCCACGGGCTGTCATCCACACACGCCTTCCCCGGAGCGGAAACTGCCTTCAGCTCAGGGGCCCTGAGAGCGCTTGCACACGGCAACTCACAGCTCATTCGTGTTTATTGCATCTCTTGTTTCTTTTTAAATTGTCCTAACCGCTGAGGAGCTCTTCAGATGAAACCTAGATTTTGAAAACTATTGTTTAAGCCGTGTTTCTCTGAATCCCTGATTGCTTCCTTGACTGCGTGCCTGATTCCTCTCATCTTCCCTTTATGTGGCCTAAGTTCTCCCTCGGTCTCCACTGTGATTTTTATCCTGCTCGAGCAGAGAATTGAAATGTAAAAATAGAGAACAGATTTCCCATTTGTAGATTTCCTTCATTTAAAACAACATAAAGATTCTCGCCCATAGCGGGAATCCCTGGAGGCCTCTATTGTGCCCTCTGTCGACATCTCAGTTTCTGAAGGTCCTTCCTCTCTTCCAGCTTCCGTGAGTTCCCATCTCCCCTGACTTCAAAGGGAGACCGTTACCTCCAGTATAATCCCACTTCAGTCCTGCTTTTGATCCTTTACCCATGGATACTTGGATACTTCCTCTTCTTCTCTGTTCAGCCAACCAACCCAAACACTCCCTCGACAGTGATCTCTTCTCCATATTATTACTTGTCTTGAGGATGGTCTCCATTTCCTGGTTAAGTTTTAAACAAAGTGCAGAAAGTCTCTGATGAGAATGCTTTTAATTCCTTATACCTTATCCAGTGGCTACCAGACGCAGTAGTCATTGGCTTCTCATGCTTCACAGATCATATTGGGATTTGGGGTCGAGCACTTAACCCTGGGGCTATACAGTTAAATAAGAGGTTTCTGCCCTTGAGGAGTGCAATGTACGAGAAAGATCTGTGAGAAAGATCTAGAAGGGGCCAGCTAGAACTCCAGCAGCCCCACCAACAGACATTATCAAATAAGCAAAATGGAACAGCCTCTAAAAGTCTATAGTCATAGCTGCCAAACCCTTTTAAAAACTTTCTTTATCATCTTGTTCATGAGAGTAATTCACACTCACTACAGATCATTTGAAAGAGACAGCGCGGCATTAGACGACACTGCTTTGACCAGAGCAGGTGTGAGATGTTCTCTGCGGTGTTGCTTATGATCACGTGATAACTGGCTTGCTTGGAGTCTGTAGAAAGGCTTGGCTCATAGAGCCAATACCTGGTGTGTATTCATTAGCATAATTTGATTTTAATAGAATTGAAGACATATACAGAATTTGAACAGGAGAGAGACCTCCAACACTCTGTCTGCCCGTGGCAGTGGGAGTGTGGGTTCCTGTTGTTTCTCCTCCCCCTCGCCTAAGCGGGACTAATCTCAGGTTCTTTATTCTTCCAGCTCGAACCCGGGTTGGACTAGTGCACGCCACCGATCAAGACTTCCCCCAGAGCAGAGTCGTGTATTCCATCTCCACGGGAGGAGCCGGCCTCCAGTACCCAAACATATTTTGGATCGACCCCCATACAGGAGAACTCCAGCTGGTGACGAGAGCAGACTACGAAACAACCCCCAGCTATATTCTCAGAATCCAGGCCACCAATGGCGAGGACAGCAGCTCAGTCACTGTGAGTGGGGCCATGGGTGTGTTCACACCAGCCCAACCCGTTGACTTAGGATCCTTCTGGCACCTTCCACGTGCAGCTGTAGTGATAAAGAATCTTGACAGGGCACATCCCACAGATGTAAGGGGGAGTGACTCGTGGTGTCCAGGATGCCACACTTGGACACAACTAGCAGGGCTAGGAAATAAAGAATGCATCCATAGGTCCAAGTTTATGGGTGGCTGGGAGGCACGCCAAGATTGATGACCGACCACTGCGAGACCGGCTTCCTCCCATTACCCTTTAGATCTCTCTTCGCTCTGGCAGTGGGCTGGTGGTGAGATGCATGCTTCCAGAAGGGTGGTGTGGTTCTATTGTTAATAGTTCTGCTGTGTTCCCACCCCTCCCCACATCACGTCAGATGGAGTAGACCTTCACAGGATGTGGCTTGACCCAGGGCGGGGCTGCTTCTCAACCGTGGTGTTGTGTATCTGCTTAAATATAGATGCTGAGTCAGCCTGTCTCAGTGGGCCTCGGAATCTGCATTTCTAACACATTTCCACACTTCTACGGATGCAGCTGGTCCGGGGCCACTCTTTGAGTAACAAGGGCTTAATAGTCTGTGCTGGTTAAAATTACCTGGAGGTGATATGACGGTTGCAAGGACAAAACTGTTTCTTGGTCTTTCCCATTAGTAAAGTGAAGGGACACGAGGCAAAATGAACTCTTGGCTAGCAGCAGGCAGCCGCGTGTGATCCAGAGAACGACTGTTCCGTCAGGAGATGGAGTTCATTTCTCAATTTTGATCCCAATTTTCCAAGGGGGTCTGAGCAAGGCTTATCTTTGTGTCCCACTTTCTCTCTCTCTTAAATGGAGAGTCACCTGATAACCCATCACCTGAACAGTCCAGTTCCTCTGATGACTGGCTTTGAATTAATGGGATATGTTTTTAATGATGTGCGAGGCCCGGCGTTGCTGAGCAAACGGCGTGCTAAGTCGCAGATAATTGTCATGTTTGTTCGGCTGGGTTTTTGAAAAAATGAATGGAGTCCACTTTGGGAGCTAACTGGAGTGAACATTTCAATTTATTCCTGGGCTCAGAAATAGCTGAAATCCCCAAATTTCAAAGGTAGAATGAATACGACTCAAAATTCATAAGCCTTTAAAAAGGGTGATGATCACATAAGTCCCTTTCAGGGCTGACGTTCTAGGATTCCGCGCTGGCAGGCGTCCCAGTCCATATTCCAATTCAGCAGGCATAAAAGACAACGAGGAAACAGAAGAGGCTCACTCCTGTTCGTGGCAGGTTAGGCCACCGGCTTCGTGCCGTGCTCATAGCCCAGGTCACAGATGAGATCCCGGCTTAGCCGGGTCGACTCCTTCTATCCCGGCGCTTCTCAACCCTGGCTGCATATTAGAATCAGCTGGAGAACATTTACAAATGTGCCTGGGCCTACCCTCCTGGGAGTCCAGTTCACCTGGTCTGGAGCAAGCCTGCGAAAGCAGGAGAACCAGTGTTCTATATGCCGAAGTTAAAGACAGAACTTCCAGTTCGAAAGGGCAATGCACAAGGGACGACAGGTGGTCACTGCGAATTCGTCATCATTACTGGAAAAACAGCTCTGCATCCTGGAGGGATGAGCCCATGTTTCTTAGATGCCTGTGGATTGGGGTGGTAAGTGAGTGTGCGTATTTATTATGTACATGAGAGCACACACACTCGCAGAACAGAGGTTAATAGCCCAGGACTTGGAATAGGACTGACCCGAGATCAAATTCCTTGAAATGTGCCTCTCACCAAATGGGACGCCCTGGGGTCCACTACCTAATCTCCCAAAGCCTCAGCTTCCGCATCCGGAGAATGGGAATAACCACATCGTCCAGCTCGGGGGAGGATCCGTGAGAGCCAGGGGAGGGCACCACAAGTACCATAAGTTCTCCGTGAGTGTTGGCTGGTAATCATGGCTGCCTTCTTGCTGTTCTAGGTAACTGTGAACATCCTTGAAGAAAATGATGAAAAGCCAGTTTGTATGCCAGACTCTTATTTCTTGGCCATCCCAGTGGATCTGAAAGTGGGCACGAACATTCAGAATTTCAAGCTGACGTGTACCGACCTGGACTCCAGCCCCAGGTCGTTTCGTTACTCCATGGGCCCAGGTACACAGTTTCCAGGGGTTCTTGGTGTTAGAGGCCTCAGCAGCTGTTTAGGGAGAAGGGGCTGTGCTCACACACTGAATGGAGCAGTGTGTGTGTGTGTGTGTGTGTGTGTGTGTGTGTTTGGGGGGGCAGTATTTTGAATGAGGGAAGCAAGGTTGAGGAACATAATGGTCCCGGACCTCTAAGTCCTCCTGCTTCTCCATCTCACCTAAGTCTTCCCAGACTCCCATCTGTGGTTGTGCAAAGGCCCCAGAAAGAGTGAACCCCACGGATGGCACCCCCCACCCTTCGCAATTCCCACCCACCATAGTGCATGAGTCGTATTAGTATGGTTTAAATTTGGGGGGTCCCCCTCCTCCACCACCTCTTTTCCTGCCAGCCTGCCGTGGGGGCAGGGAATCCCAGTCCTCTCTCTGGATAATAATAGATTAAATAGATCAAATGCATTCTGAAACGTGTCCTCAGGAATTCTCTTTTGCTCCATTCACTTTCTCTCTTTAAAAATATACCACCGTGGGGAGAAAAAAAAAAAAAGAGCACCCCTCAATGGAAATGGGAACAAAATAGCTCATCTAATGAAGGGCTGGGGCCAGAGATTGAAACCCAAATAAGCAGAGCAATTCCATGGAAAAGAGTACAAATCTATCCCGGCTGCCCCAGCAGAGCAGTAACTCCGAGGGTAGGGAGCCTTGTGAGCAGGCTGTGTCGCAAAACCCAGGGGCAGAGAGCGCCTCGGACGGCAGTCGCTGAAGATGGAAATAATCCGTACTGAGAACCCTCGGGCCTTTATGGAACTCCTCGCTGCTAAGGGAGTAAAAATTACATCACCTCCTGCTCCATTTACGGGTTTGCCGTTGGTAATGAGTTTGGAGCCACCAGAGGACTGAGCAGGGGCTGCTTGGGTGGGAGCCTTTCTACCCCGGGGGCTCTCTGAGCTGGGAGGCTTGAGCCCAAGCCGCACTGTGGGGAAGGTGGGTCCAGGGTGGATGCAGGAGGACCTGGAGTGAATTTGACCCAAGGCTGGAGACGCAGCCTCCTCTATCTTCTCCCTGCCGCCCCCCACCCCGCAGGTCTGAGTGTGAATTACACACTATTAGCAAACAAACACTGGCAATGAAGATTGGCTAGAGAGGCTGCCCCAGGACTATTACATCTCCACTTGATGCCCAGAAAGATGGCAGCTATCCTCCTGGGACAGGCATGCTGCTATTCTTTTCTACCTCATTCTTGCTGCAGCCTCACTGTGAGCAAGAGTTTTTGGTTTTGTTTTTTTTTTTTTTTAAGATTTTATTTGAGAGAGAGCATGTGAGAGACAGAGAGAGAGAGAGCAAGCATGAGCAGGGAGAGAGGCAGAGGGGGAGGGAGAAGCAGAGAGTCCGACGAGGGGCTCCATCCCAGGACCCCAGGATTATGACCTGAGCTGAGCCACCCAGATGCCCCACAGGAGCTCTTCTGTTCCCATGAGGTCTCTGGTGTCATTACGGCCCCCGTCACATCACTGACCTGGTTCTGGTGTGTCAGAAACACAGCCAACGACTGAGGCGTGGATGTTTGAGGAAACGATGGAATGCCGTTTTCATCTAAACCCTTTTCTCACTCTCTTTTCTTTCTTTTCCCCAAATCCTTGATTCACACCGCCTTTAGGCAACATCAACAGTCATTTCATCTTCTCTCCCAATGCCGGGTCCAACATTACAAGCCTGCTCCTTGCGACACGCTTTGACTATGCCAGTGGGCTTGACAAGATCTGGGACTACAAACTACTTGTCTATGTAACCGACGACAACTTGCTGTCTGGCAGGAAGAAAGCTCAGGCTCACGTTGAAACAGGGACGGTGACGCTGAGTATTAGCGTCATTCCTCACCCCACCACAGCTGTCACCACAACCCCCAGGGTAAGGGCTCTGGGTCCTTGCGATGCACAGGGATGGAGCCCCTTGTCCCAGGAGAAAGATAGGATGGGCTGAAAAGAGTTGAGGTGCTAGGATGTTGCAAGGAGCGCCAACTATAGGCTGGACTGGAGCAGTCACTGGGTGGTAGACAAAGTTCGGAGTGAGACCTTGGATTCACAGAACCATTAGCATTCCCTGTGTTGTTAAAGAAGAATGTGCACTTCCACACCGACTTGCGACAGATCAGGTATTGACCGTGTATGGCTGGCACAGGAGTCAGTTTTCATAGACATGTGACCAGCAGCTACTGTCTCAGTCGCTTCTGGGCTTGCTCTAAAGAGTCACTGTGAGTCAACGTCCATAAACGCAGCTCTTCTCCACTTCTTTTGAAGAGTCCCTATGCACCAACCTGTACCCTACTGCCCACCCCCACGCCAAAAAAATTCACTGGTTCAATCTACAAATATCAATTCAACACCTATAATACACCAAGCTCTTTGGTGAACAGCCAAAAATGATCTCGGCTGTCACGAGCTCCCAATAGACCAGTGGTGCCTAGACCATCAGCAACAGCATCACTTGGAAACCTGTTAGGAATGCAAATTCTTAGGCCCACCCCCAGAATACTGCCCTTGCGATGATCACCATGACCTCTAGGGTAAGATACTGGAACCTGGAGTCCTCAGTCACGTCCCCAGAACCACTGGATCAGAAATTCCGGGAGTGGGGGCCTAGCAGTCTGGGACTTTAATAAGGCTCCAAGGGGATTCCAACATGCTCTACAGTTTGAGAGCTGTGATCTAGAGAGGGAGACAGATGACAGACAGGTATCCAAATTCATTCATTCACTACAGATCATAGTAGATAGTAGGAAGCAAGCAAGCAGGTGCCCTAGTAAAACCAGTGTGATGAAGGAAGGGAGAGGCTTGGAGTCTGACAATAAGATTACCTCCTCCCTGTCCTTGGAGGGACTCTAGCTCCTGTTCCTAGAAAAGATGAGTCCTTAGCAGGCAGCCCCACACCTGCAGTGTGCTAGAGGAGAAGTCATCAGAATCTAGCTACCTGTGACCAGTCGTCAATTTCTGCTTGTCAGAGTCCTACCATGAGCTGGTCCATGTTCATCTCCCGTGCGTAAGGAGCTGCCACCCTTCTGGGGCTTGCACGACCCAATGGTGACATCTCTCCAGCCCACAGATCTCCATACCTTGTTTGGGTCCTGTCTCCCTCTCTAGAAAGCAGATGCCACGCTTGAGGCTTCCCTGTGCCATTAGCCCCATGTTATCTGGCAGTGCAGCTTGCAACAAGGGAACATGGCAAAGCCTACAAAGTGTTAAAGAGAACAACTTTTGTGGCGCATGCCTTCCCAGTGAGAGACAATGGCTATATTCGTCCCAGGGTTATGCCATGATTTGGCAGGGAAAAAAGCCAATGGGATTTTTAGTGTTTGGGAAGGGGAAGAAAGAGAATAAAAATAGGCCTGGAGTTGCTTTTCAGTTCCCTAAATTTTCTGGGTTTTGATCTCCTGGGTGCTGGGAAAGACTATAAATAAGGGGACGGGTTGAAGCAGCAAGAACTGGGAGCACACAGATGCCCTAGACACTTGACGTGAGAGAGGGCTGATGTCAGAGATGGCTCTAAAACCACCCTCCGTGCACGCTCCCCACCCCTGTCATTCAAGCCCAGGGTCATCTACCAGGTCCTGAGAAAAAACGTCTATTCTCCATCAGCGTGGTACGTGCCTTTTGTCATCACTTTGGGCTCCATATTGCTTTTGGGACTCCTGGGGACCCTGTTCATCCTGTTGGCCAAAGCCATCCACAGACACTGTCTCCGCAAGACTAGGAAGCACAGGAAACTTCCGTAAGTTGTTGGTGGGCTGGGCCCTTTCCACCACTTCCTTTAGGACACCGTTTCCAGCGGTGTCAGGAGAGGAAGGGAAGGAATTGGGATTTCTCTCCAGGGTAGGGAGGGAGCCTAGAGTGAAGGAAGGAGTGGGTGGGGGGAAGGAACCCCAGCTCCCTTCAGTCCTGGTTCCCTCTTCATCACCTGCTGGGCCAGGAAATGGCTCCTTTGGTTTTCCCTGCCACCGGCTCCGGCTCCGTCCTTGATACATTCCCAATGAAACCAGGGCTTCACCCTCCAGTGGCCTTGCCCTGGATAAAAGCTTCAGGGGAAAAAAAAGCCTGGTTGTGAGTAGTGATAGGATATGCTATGCTGGTATTTGCAGAATATCTAAAGGATGGGAGGGAATTAGAGGAAGCACAGAAAACTGATAAGGGATTTAAGCTTTTGGCTCCAGTGACTCATTGGGCTTTGTGACTAAATCATCCTTGTTCATTTGCATGTGACCCCAATCTCTCACTCTCCAGGGCCGGAAGCAGCGGCCGTTTCCCCTCCCTCTTGTTTCCTCCTGCTCACTCACGTGCCTCTTACCAGGTACTCCGCGGAGTGCCTTTTCCTGGCTGAAGTGAGCCACCAGAGTGAAATGGAGAGAGAGCACGTCATTGTTCCGGGCTTCCCCAAGACCCAGTTTCTTGAGTCTCAGAAGCTCCCACCATGACAGCATGATGGTTCTGAGCCTGGGCTTTGGAGAGGGACAAGGACCCGTTTGGATCTGGGCTCACCATTTTCTATATGGCCTCAGATCAGTGGCGACCTCTGTGAATCTCAGTTCCTTATTTGAAAAGTAAACAATCAAATGAGCAAAGGCAAAGGAAACACTTAGCACTGTTCCCGATGTTGAGTAAATGCTTAATATAGTGTTTGTTGGGTCTTGTTGCATTATTTTTTGTGTCTGAGTCCCAGTGAGCTCAGGATTCTAGATTCCAAGTTTAGCTCTATGCCCAGGTATCTCGGGCAGTTGGAACCCAAGTTTTGGCACAACGAGGGAGAGATGGGACTTCCTATACCTTTTAAGGTTATTTTGCCGATTACTGAGTACTGTCGAATAATTTAAAATCTATAGACGAAAAGCCTGTTCAAAAGTATAAGGCATTAGCATAAAGATGTGCATTGCATTTTGCCATATTTATTGGGGAAGTTCGTTGCTATTGGCAACCTTGACTTCAAGGTAAGAAATCCGTGAGCATCTGCTGAAATTAAAAGAGACATTTTTGTTTGGGCTCTACTCACAAATTGATTTGGAAGAAGACATTGGCTCCAAAAGAGTGACACACACGCTTGTGAGGATGGTTGGTGTTCCACAACGAGGTTTGGACAGAAGTTCTTAAAGGAAGTCATCCACTAGACACCATAACTCTCACGTAATTTGTGGTTAGGTGTACCTTGACCCTGGTTGCCTTGATTTACATTCTAAATATTAATTGTTTCCGCCATGGTTGACTTAAAGAAGAAAAACTGGCTAGTAATACAGACTCAGGCCTGGCCTCTCTGGAAATTAGGTGAACTATATGGCAGCCAACGTTTGTCCAACAGCAAAGAAGATAAGAGAATTGCAAAATTATGGAACCCAGGGTTATCCCAAGAAGGGGTTTAGTATCCTAGCCCAGGTCTTCGTGTTATAGGAAAACAGGGTTTATGCCAGCTTGGAAGGTTCTGCTGTGGGCCAAGCCTTCTGCTCAAGCTGGCTACTGGGGAGGAAAAGGAGGCAGGCAGATTTGCTGGGCGCGCTGGCCATGCCCTCCTCACCTGTGCTGTCAGAGGAAATACTTTCCCTCAAGTTCGATAAGGCAGTAGTTTTCAAACTTAGCCAACTCCCAGAACCTCTTTAGTTCCCACACCAATAGTGATGGAACTGCTCTGTTTGGAGCACGGGTGGGAGCCCAGCCTTCACTTTAGTCCCCAGGCCTGGCCCCTCTTTTAATCAGTCCCTGAATCCCAAGGAACACAGTTGCCCCAAAGGCCCCAAGTTATTACACGTGAACGAGAGCAGAACACTCTCGGGCTCATTCTTGTCCATCTCTCATTTTTCCCCATAGGGTGAAGAGAGGAGGTAAGGACCACGCCGATTCCCTCTGACTGTGGCGGCTGCTGTTGTTGGGGTTTTGCCTATTCTCTTGTACTAATCAGAAGAATTCCAACTCAGCAGAGAATCGGGGTGTAGTTCTGTCTCAGGGCGTTTTCAATCATGTCTTCTGCGGCTGAAATGACGCAGAGGTCAGATGTCGCCAGAGAAAGGGCAGGGCAGGGCACACGGTGCCATGTGCGCACTCGGATCTCTCCTCTGAGTCCTGCCTGGTCCCTACCCGGGATTGCCTTCTTCCAGCGGAACGGAGGCACGTGAGGTCTGTTCCCTGCCAAGCGGGCCAGGAGTGAAGAATTCTGCATGAGTGAGACACAGACAGTATCTACTGGCTGTTGCACTTGGAGGGGTGAGACGGCGCCGGAGGACAGCGAATGCTCTGCATGGGACAGATGCCTCTTTTGCAAGAACAAATAACACTTTATTCCCAGATTGTAACAGATTTGATCATTTTCACAAGTTATTTGGGTCAGGCGAGTGGGAAGGGGGGCGGGGTACAGCTAGATGGGCAGCGAGAGCTGAGCCGCTGGTGAGTTGAGCAAGTTCCCCCCTGAATAAGGACACCAAGCCTAGGGGGATGATAGATCCAGCCCCGAAAGTTGCTGCCTTGAGGGTAACCCAGGCTATGGAGAAAGACAGGACAGAGAATTGGGAAGTGTGTTTAAAAAAAAAAAAAAAAAAGCTTTTTTTTTTTTTTTAAGATTGTATTTACTTATTTGAGAGAGAATGAGAGAGGAGTAGGGTCAGAAGACAAAGCAGACTCCCCACTGAGCAGGAAGCCTGGTGTGGGACCTGATCCTGGGACTCCAGGATCACGACCTGAGCTAAAGGCAGTTGTTTAAGTGACTGAGCCACCCAGGCATCCCCAAAAAGATTGTGTTCATCACTCAATCCATAGGCATGCCTGGCTGATGTGCACAAGGCACTCAGTGGGGTTAGAAATTTGACTATAATGGTGTTGATCACATCAAATGAAAAGATTTTAATGAGGTCTTCGCAGACTGTTGCCCACCCTAGTTACTTTCTAAAAAGGGCACGGGGAACAGAGGCAAGGAATCCTCACAATATGAACAAATGTATCAACTGGATCTTTCTTTCTTATCTTTCCGTGAAAAGCTTATTACCCAGGTCCAGTAATAGGAGTAAATTGGGAAAAGAGTAACATTCCCCCCAAAAATTCTGTACATTATTATATGAGTGTGCATGTGTGTGCATATTTTTCTGAGAAAGTAGAAAACTGTCAATAAACATTTCTACAGACAGGGCACCTGGGTGGCTCAGTGTGTTAAGCCTCTGCCTTTGGCTCAGGTCATGATCTCAGGGTCCTGGGATTGACCCCACATCGGGCTCTCTGCTTGGCGGGGAGCCTGCTTTCCCCTCTTTCTCTGCCTGCTGCTCTGTGATTTCTCTCTCTCTCTGTCAAATAAATAAATAAAATCTTAAAAAAAAAAAAACAAAACCACATTTCTACAGACAGAGAATTGCTTGTTGGGTCTGCAATACTAGGTTCAAAGCCTGTTGAAGAGAAATCCCATTGTAGAGGTAGAGTTTTAAGGTCAATTTAGTGTCCAAGGAGCTTCACTTCTATCTGTTCTACTCCCTGCAGAAATGAAGGATACGAGGCCCGAGGTTTTGGTGGTAAGTGCGGGTGGCTGCGGGACCCCTGGCTTGGGTAACATGTGGTGGGCCCCTCCCGTCCCCTCTCGGGCAGAGTTTGCCGCAGCCTCACGGACGTGTTTATCATTCAGGAAGACGCCTACATTTGGCCACTGGAACAGATTGCTGTGTGACGGGCCCCTGATAGAATTTGTTCCCTCCACTGAACATGTCTGCTGATATATTTGCAGAAGAAGTGGATTTCATAAATATTGAATAGTGGTGTTTATTATCTACACCAGCTCCCCAGGAGAGTGAGTTGGGGGGAGAAGAGCTTAAAGACCAGAACGGGAGCCTCAACCTTCGGTGGGATTGATTTTTTTTTCTTTGCTGTTCCACAACCTCGTGGAAAAGCAAGGGAGATGGGGCGGTGCTTGGGCCACAGGTCCGCTCGGCTGGCTTGGCCATATGACCTTGCAATCTCCCTCGACCTGTTTAAGCCTTGGACTCCTCACCTGTAAGATGGGCGTGAGAACACCCGCCCTGGGGTCGCAGGTGAAGAACTACCTTGCAAGCTGCTGAGAATCACACAAATGCCAAGGTTTACAAGATAGCTGGAGAGTCTCCTCCGCACCCCCCAACGCTAACCTCCTGGCCTTCCTTTACTGAACCTGATCTGCCCACTGGGAAGTGACAGAACTTGAAGTGACCCCCCCAGTCTCCCTCACCCCCTGATAATAAGATTCTGTTATGATCCGAGACCCATAAATGGGGGGAATGAGATGTACAATGATGAATGCTATTCTGTGCTTCAGCATTTCTGCTTCAGGTCAGGCACCTAAGTGCGTATCCAGATGAGCCTGTCTACACTCGGGAGAAAGGGGATCTCTTAAATCCCTTGGTGATGCCACTCAGAGAGCACCTTAGAAATATGTACTACTAAATTAATCAATTAAATAAGCAAATCTCCATGGCCATAAAAAGTGTTGAACTCTTTGCATGAATAAAACCCATATGGTCTCCATTTCCTCTGTCGTTGGAGTTGGGGAGCTGTGGACCAGTCCGTAGATGATGGCTGGTGGGATGAGAGCTGGGGTGGAAAGGCCCCCTAGACACCAAATACCGTCCTCATTAGCATGCTAAAGAGGGGCAGCTCCGGAGGGTACATTGTGAGGGAAGGGAATGTTTCCATGGGGACAGAGGTCGAGTCCCGGGAGGGTGGCACAGAGAAGGGGGGAAGGCAGGGAGCTGGAGCCCAGGGCGTAGGGAAGGCAGGCCCGGCCCAGATGCAACACTGTGTTGGCCTAGGCAAGGGGACACAGTCAGAGCCCACAGGTGGGAGCACGTGAGTTTTCCATTCTGCCTGCCTTGCCTGCTTGTCTGACAGATCCCACTGAGGCAAAAGGGGTCTCAGCCAAGGTTGTGTGGCATTTCTGCTCTTCTTTCTGTGCAGCTTAGGTAATATTTACTTGGGATGCTTTCCTGCCTCCCAAGCTGGATTAGATGTCCTCCTGCTCCCCCCTCCCCAGCACGGCAGAGTCCTACGGTCCACTTTATTACCCTATGCTATGCACCTGTTGGCAGGCGCTCCCCTGATTGCAAGCTTTGTGCACACAGCCCCCACGCCTGTCATGTTCACTGTTGGGTCCCCAGCATCGAGCACGTGCCTAGCGAGTAGACAAGGGTCAAGAAGGCCCTGGGTACAGAAAGCAGCCAGCTGTGATGATGAGTGGCCTGGCCTGGCGGGGTGTGTGTAGAGTTGGGCTTCAAGCTGTCTCTTTCTCCTCCTTAGGAAACAATCCAGATGAACTCTGTCTTTGATGGAGAAGCCATCGACCCAGGTAATGAAGTGGCAATGCTGTCCCTCCAAAAGGTGTTCTCTATAATGCCGGTGGGTAAAGTCATGGAGGGACCCTATCCAAGGTCCTGCCTTTGACTCTGTTTATCCCTCCTTTGGATGAAGTTGCCTGACCCTTCTGGCGGTCACCCTGGGGGGAGATGGCCTCGGAGCTGGCAGATGCCCAACCACGGGATCTCCACGGAAAGCACCCCGCCCCGGCTGTCCTCCCGTCCTAAATGGCAAACCTGCTCAGGGGACTGGTGCCTTCTGCCTGCCCTTTGGCGCGACCTCCTCCCCCAGTCCTTTCTGCATGCTCCTAACCCCGTCCCATGGGCGGCGAGCGAGATGGAGCAATGGCACGCTTGGCTCCCTCTCCTCCTAGATCAGGGCCAAGAATTTCTTCTCGGTCTGCAAGATGAACATAAGGTAAAGCTGGCCCCTAGCACTCCCCTCACCCCCATGAAATCAGCTCCAAATTTAGCTCCTTTACACACATCCCTCCACTCACAAAGGCTCAATTATAGATGTGAATAAAGGGAAGGAAACCAAACTCGGGAGGCAAGGGTGTTGGCACGTTGCCATCCTCACACACAAGCCGCTCGGTCCTTCTCGGAAGGATGGCTCCTCTCCAGGAGAGGCTGCTGCTGCTGCTGGAATTAAATTTCCCTCTATTATTAGGTACTTGTTACCATAATGTGCCCACATTAGCATAAGTGCTGGTGGGATCCTCTGCCGAGAGGCCACTCATGCCGCACGGAAATGACAAGAGCGGAGGGTGGCCTGAGACTCCGTCTCCTGGGGCCAAAGCCCGGGAGCCCACGGCTGTTATCTACATGTGTGTGCTTGAGAGAAGGGGACAAGAAAGAGAGGCGCCAAGTGCACTATGCGAACAGGCACACCAATTAGTGTCTGCCGCTCTGACTCCGCCAAGATGGCTTCTCTGCACCAGCTCCGTGGCTGTGCCTCCAGATGCCCGCTAACCCAACAGACATCAAAATCAGAGTCTCGTTCTCCTTACCCTGGGGACTTCCTTCTTATACCTGGGATTCACGGGGCTTTAAAACAAACCCATCAGGGTGCCTGGGTGGCTCCGACGGTGAAGCATCTGCCTTCGGCTCAGGTCATGATCCTGGGGTCCTGGGATCGAGCCCCGCTTCTGGCTCGCTGCTAACCGGGGAGCCTGCTTCTCCTTCTGTGCCCCCCCCCCCCAGCTCAGGCTCTCTTGCTCTCTCTCTCTCTCTCTCTCTCCAAAAAAAAAAATAAAATCTTTTTTAAAAAATCAAAACATAATTAGGAACCCCATTAGAAAACTGAACTGAATTTATCCAATATGGACGTGGAATTCAAGATTTATGTGGCTTTCTAACCCTGCAACCAGGAGCCTGTCCTAAGCCCATCTACCCAGGGAGGTGTGATATTTGCTATCCATGTGGTCAGAGTCCTGAAGCTCATAGAAAGGGCAGGCTGGTGAAGATCGTGCCATTCACGGGCCTGCTTCCTCTCTCCACAACTCGCCCCTCCTCATGCCTTTCCCCTTCCCCTGGGGTTAGAAGGGAGTGGGGTGGACGTGGGGGAGGACAGCATTTGAATGCCCTCGTTTATGGGGTGGTTATATATTTTTTTTCTCCTAGTTACTGGGGCAGTATATGAATTCAACTCAAACACGGGAGCCAGAAAGTGGAAAGATCCCTCAACCCAAATGCCAAGATGGAAAGAGCCTGGCCCCCAGGGAGCTGCTCCCAATAGAGTTGTTGCTGGGGAAGGGGCCAGGCCACTGAGGAGCACCAGTGAGCGACACGGGCTGAGCAGCAAAGCCCCGGCTGAGGACAACCCAGTTCCAGAAACCAGGATGCCAAGCCCGGCACCCCAAAGAGCAGAAACCCAGCCCTCACGGTCAGGACTTCCCCCAAACTGCACCCAAGAAAGTAAGGGGTATCTGGGTGCAGGTCCCACATCGCAGCATGGGGGAGGGGAGTTGAGTGTCCCTGGGAGACTGCCTCTCCCTAATTCCCACGTGGGCAGGGGTGGGAGCACCAGGGGTGAAAACATGGGCTGAAGGACTCGGAGAACCAGGGCCCCAAATGGGATGTTTAAAACACATGTAGTTGCTTTTTTCTGAGAGAGCATGGGAGAAATTTCTTTTGGGTCTCTGTCCTCTGATCAGATAAACTGTTAACTTTTGGATGTGGAATCGTGTTTCTTCTTCGTGTTGACTGCTGGGAAGCTCTGTAGGAAGCACTCAGGGACTTCCTGATGAAAACACAGAGGGCTCCCCTTCCAGTGGGTTTCACCACAATCCCCTGCCCTTAGTGTAACACCGCTCCGATGGCTTCCCTGATGAACACACCCAAAGCCACACATCTTCTTAAGTCACCTCAAATCTGTTTCAAAAGAAGCAAAGCAGTGAAAGAAAAACAGACGCATAAATAATGAGATATTCATCTGGGAAGATGAAAACACAATGAACACCTTCTTGTATTCTTTTTTTATGGAGGTATGACTTATAGTCAGTCAAGTGCACAGATCTAAGCCATTCCCCTCATAATAGGCTCCCCTCTGAGGCAGCCGCTATTCCTATCTTTATCATCATAGATTAGTTTTTGCCTTTTCTGAGTTTCTATAAATGCAATCACACAGAACATGCTCTTTTGTGTGTAGCTTTTTTTTTTTTTTTTTTTTAAGATTTAATTATTTCTCTTGGTCGGGGGAGGAGCAGAGGGAGACAGAGAATCTCAAGCAGATGCCCCATTGAGCTCAGAGCCGGACTCAGGGCTCGATAACACAACCCTGAGATCATGACCGGGCCAAAACCAAGAGTTGAAGCTTACCCGACTGAGCCACTGAGGTCCTCCTATGTCTGCTGCTTTTGCTGGGCATCATGTCTGTGAGAATCACCCACATGACACTGTAGATTAGTCATTCAGTTCTCTCCACCGTGTGTCCTCTTTCATGGCAGGACCATGCCTTGGTTTATTTATCCATTCTGCACTTGGGTGGCAGCTTCTGCTATTTTACTCTTATAAATCCCATCGTTATGAACTTTCTTGTGCACATTTTTCACAGCTCATAAACCCCTGTTCCTTCTGAGCATATTCCTAGAAGTGGAATTGTCAGAGCTGTTGCTGGAACTGGCCCAGAATCCCAAAGTGGGTGGCTCTGATGTACGCTTCCCTCAGCAATGACTGAGAGTTCTGATGGCTGTACTTCCCTTGCCCACACTTGGTGTTATCAGTCCTTTTCATCTTAGCCATCCTGGTTAAAAGTTCTCTTGAAATGAAATCACTCTTTCTCAAAGCTGAAGCAATGCTCACCGTCCCACCTCCCTGCCCTGTTCCTCCCCTACCTCCTGCCATTGGAGGGAACCACAGGACCCAAAGTGGAGACACAATGGGAAGCTCAAACCAACCATACAACTGGGACTTTCCCCAGTGGGCATGAACCATAGCAGGATGGAACAGAAAGTGGAACTTTCCAGGATGTGCCTAGTGGAGGCTGAGCAGGTCTTGACATAACTCTATGTCCTGCTGCCCCCCCCCGCTGCTATGCTCCTAGTCCAATAACCACAAGAAAGGCCCAGGCGAGAGTCTACTAGAGCAACACACACCCTTCTCAGCTGGGGAGCCAGATGCGACCTCCCCAGGCCCACAATCCCGCAAATGCAGAACCTCGAGGGAGCAGCTGTACATCTACTGTGTGCTTGCGCATCAGTGTGACTTCCCAAGAGAGAGAAACATTTTTAAAAATGCCCTGTCCTGGCCTAGAGCAGGCGTGATTTATTAATAAGGGTTGGTTGCCAGGGAACTCCCCTGAATAGATTTAAATTTCGCAAAAGGAGGCAGAGCTGTTCATTTGCGGAGGTTAAAGTGGGTGAAGAGGCTGATTACCCATTTAAGACTCCACAAGTCTGGGGAGCTCTGAGCAGAATGCCTTCCTCAGAAGCTCTCAGCCTCAATGCAAGTAAAATGAGGCTCAGAGAAGGCTGAAGGGGGATCTCGTAACTGTTTACGAGCCCATTAAGGATGATTAAAAGGAGAGCAGTGAGCAGCTGTTGCCCCCTTCTCCAGAGATGACAGGGCAAGCGGGAGCTGGGCTTCTCGGCCAAGAAAGATTTAAGTCAGGCACAGGGAGGGACTTCCTGAGGGCTGGGGTCTGCTGGAAGAGCTCGGAGTCTTCCCTGGTGTCGGGTAGGAAGAGCCACTTACCCTCTAAGCCCCAAGAGGAGAGCCTGGAGGAAGCCAAGGTACGGGGTTAAGAGCAGCACCAGGAGAGGCTTTCTTTGGCTAAGAGAAAATCTGCTTTTTCCTTTGTACTTTTGGCTCCTTGGTGAGGGGAAATCAGAAGTCTGAGGTCCAAGGCAGAGGTCATTTGTTTTCTAACATTCACCAGGTTTGGGGCCTGGGGGCAGGAGGCGGCGTTATCTGAGTAAAATCAAGCCAGGGAGTGCTATGGATCTTGTGAAAAAATTTCTCATATTTCCCTTTCAAGGCCTTAAACACATACAGACTTCTGTAACTGACGTCCGGTCACCTGCTTCTGAGTCATGAAACTGGGGCAAAGGTGTTCAGGGATGAGACCACAGGGGGACCCGTCCTCGCTGAGGGATCTGAAACCACGTGCTGAATCCTGGAGTTCAAGCTTTCCTTCGCGCTCTGTGGGAAGCAGGGCGTTTCGAGCACGTGTGGTTCCGGAACAGAAACCGCACATGGACGCTTTCACGCCTCGGAGCGCCCTCTTCCGCATCTATGCTTCTATTTTTGCCTTTTTGTTCTTTTTTTTTTTTTTTTTTTTTTAATGAAATGTGCTGTGTGATGGCTGAGGCAGTCAAGGCGACGAATCTAGTGACTACTGAAAACAATAGCTACTCAAACTTGCTGTTTCACGTTGCAAACTTAATGTGCGTGTTTATAACTCCCATTCACTCAATAAGTATTTCTGGATCTACTGTGTGCATCTACTGTGTGCCACGTATTGATTCCTGAGTAGACACAGCTGCCTCCAAGTCCCTGCCCTTGAGGAGCTTCTGTTCCGTCTGTTACAGTTGACCTTAGCCTGCTGATAAGCCCTCCCCGAAGATTCTACTCTCTGTACCATCCTGGCCTATTCATTTATTGGTTCCTTGAGAGAGCTAATTGTGTGTGTGTGTGTGTGTTTAAGATTTATTTATTTATTTGAGAGAGTGGGGGGCAGAGGGAGAGAGAGAATTCCAAAGCAGACTCTCCACTGAGTGCTGATCCTGACTTGGGGCACGATCTCACAACCCTAAGATCATGACCTGAGCTGAAGCCAAGAGTCAGGACGCTTAATCTACTGAGCCACCCAGGCGCCCCCTCCCTGGAATGTTCTGTCTGAAAGATAAATTAACCCAAATCTTTCTGGAAGAACAGATAACTCAGAATTACTCAAATATTTTTGTAGAAGACTTCATGGGAAGCCCGTCTCAGAAAATAATTAAGATGCCCGAAGAGGGGGTCCTGGGCTTGGGCTGTCAGGCCGGCATCCGTCTCCAAACAGCAGTGCTGAGCAGGACCCCGGGGCCCGTGAGACATGTGATCGGGAGATGTGTGATCAGGGAAAAGGTCAAACATAGCAGGGGAGGGAGGATGGAGAGAAGCTCAGACCACCTGTTTTGGGGGTAAGAGGCAGCTCCTGCTCTAAAAGGGAATAATCCAACTGAGAAGATAGCCAGCTCATTAAAAAGGTGATCAGCTCCCACACAGGCCCTTTGTGGGGGATAAACGAGCTTCACAGGTAGTGGGTGCTGGAGAAAGCAGGTGTGGGCCCCAGCAGTCTCTGAGTCTAATGCGGGATTCGGAACCTTCGAGTCCTTAAAGGTGGAGATGAGTTCAAACTGCAAGAGAAGAGAAATTTTGAGCAAAGGTGAAAGCACGCAGAATCCCAGCCTTGGACCCATTTTCAGCCGATGCTTGTCCTGCGTCACCTGACTGAGGAACACAGCCCCAGACAGAGCCTCCTGGATATGCAGAGAGCATTCAACAAACATCGGGAGACTCGGACTGCATCCTACGAGCTTGCGGTGGGTTTGCGCCCGGGTCCTGCAGCAGAACCACGGCACGTCTCACTAGATCTGGACAAACATTATGATAATCGGTGGCAAACAGTCACCGTGTGCCTATGAGGCTCCAGACGCTATTTTAGGCTCTGGGGTCTGAGCAGTAAATAAAACAACATTCTTACCATTTATATCCTAGGGAAGGACGAGAGACTGAGTAGACCGAGGAACAACGGTGGTCGGACCATAGATAAAAACAGCACTCTGACCCACAGCCCCCAGGAAACCATGCCCCGATCTACACCGAGCGGACGGGACGCCAGCCTTCTGTAAGTCAGGCTCCAGGAAAGCCAGATTGCTACCTCCAGAAACACTCCAGGAAGGCAAGCAGTAACTTCTCTAACAATCCGCCCAGAAGGTCCGGGGCTTGACAGTTACTGACAGCTAACTTTATGTCCACTTTCAGCTGAGCACCAACCACAGAGAGCCACATATCCACTCCTCACCAGTCACAGAAGCTACACCAGTGAGCCCACCTCCAGCCTCCCCAAGCCCACAGCCCCTAGGCAGACCATGCCTGAAGCCTTCCCTTTGTTCCTGCTCCTCAGCTTCCCTTTGAGTGTCTGCAAGAATTCAAGTGGTGTGTATGTGGGAGGTGCTCAACAGTTAAGCATCTGCCTTCAGCTCAGGTCATGATCCCAGGGTCCTGGGATCAAGTCCTGCATCAGGCTCCCTGATCAATAGGGACCCTGCGTCTCCCTCTCCCCCTGCCCGTGATTGTTATGTTCCCTCTCTCGCCGTCTAAGTAGTATCCTTTGCTTTTCTCATATGGTTGGTCTTGGCTTATCGCCACAGGAATGACAGACAAATGGATTATACATATTACATCTGTATCTGTATATATATTTAATCCACCCACAGATGCGTGACAGGTTAAGGGTGGTAAATGCCACTGAGAAAAGTGAATGGGGTCAGGGTTGTGGAGGGTGGGGACGCCCACGTTAATGAGGGTGCTCAGGGAATGGCCCCATGGTGAGCTGAGAAGCAATTGCTGGAAGTGGGAAGAGCCTCCGGGCTGGGAATACAAAGGCAGGGGCTGCGAGGCTCAGTGGGGAGAGCAGGGTGAGGAGCATAAGGACTGGAGGTGATGGCAGACGGGTTTTGTGGGGGAGGGAGCACGTCTCTGTGGGGACAGGCTGCGAATGTGTGTCTGTGGGGCATGTATGATGAGGAGTCAGGAGATAATGTGATCATCATGTAGGGCTTTTGGGATCCTGATAAGGACTTTGGCTTTTACTCCAAGTATGATGGGAGCCATTGCAGTGTTTTGATGGGTGATATCATTTATATTTTAATAAACATCTTTCTGGGGGCGCCTGGGGGGCATGGTTGGTTAAGCAGCCGACTCTTGGTTTTGGCTCAGGTGGTGATCTCTGGGTCATGGGACTGAACTCCGCAGTGGATCTGGGTGGGATCTGCTTGTCCCTCTCCCCTCCACCCTGCTTAAAAAAAAAAAAAAAAAAAAAAAAGCATCTCTCTGCTGACTCGAGAATAGACTGGGGGGCAGGGAACAGGGCTGGAAGTAGAGCCCAATAAAGCAGCTCCCAGATGAATCCAGATATGAATGTTAGTGGCTTGGTCCAAGGTGGCAGAGGTGGGGGATGGTGGGTATAAGGAGACTTTTTGAGTATTTCAGAGAAGAAGGAAGTCTGGAATTCTCTCAAGCCCTATTCCATATTAGAAAAAGGTGCCCCCTGGGGCACCTGGGTGGCTCAGTGGGTTAAACCTCTGCCTTCTGCTCAGGTCATGTTCTCAGGGTCCTGGGATCAAGCCCCACATCGGGCTCTCTGCTCAGTGGGGAGTCTGCTTCCCCCTCTTTCTCTCTGCCTGCCTCTCTACCTACGTGCGATCTCTCTGTCAAATAAATAAATAAATAAAATCTTTAAAAAAGAGAGAGAGATGGAAAAAAAAAAAAGACGCGCCAGCAGTGTTGGGCACTCGGTCAGTGGAAGCTACCGGCTGTTTCAGAGAACATGGGACAGTTCCTCCCAAATGCAACTGCTCCCATGCCTGGTCTGTGACATCTGTTGCTCTCGGGGGCTGGTGGTCACGTGTGTGTTGGGGAAGTAAAGATAACCCCTCGGCGTTTCTGCTGCATTGAACTTCCTGTCAATGTCTCAAACAGGCTTTGAGGAAACAGAGGAAACATGCATCGATTGTCTAGGTCTGGAGTCTGTGCCCAGCCCTGGGAAAGGTTATAGGCACTTCATTTGACCCAAGAACTGCATTAGATTTGCTCTCAGTCTAAAAAGTACAGTAGTTCCCCCTCATCCATGGGGAGGGGGGTACATTCTAAGACCCCCGAAACCTGAAATCCCTGAAAATGGCAGATAGTACCAAACGTTATATGTACTATTATTTTTTCCTATATGTACCTAAAGTTTATGATAAATCTTCGTTTATAAAGTAGGCATTGTCAGAGATTACTAACAATAACTCATAATAAAATGGGACAATTTTATCAATATACACCTCACTAAAAATTATGGGAATGTGGTCTCTATCTCTTAAAATTTCATATTGTCCTGTACTCACTCTTCTTGTGATGATGGGAGATGAGGAGATGAACAGCTTGAGCTTGGTGACACGGAGGTACCATCGACCTCTGACCCCATGCCAGAAGGAGGATCATTGCTTCTAGAACATGGTCAGTCGACCGCACTTAATGAAAATCTTTGAAAGCGAAATCACAGATCAGGGTTGACCACTGTCCAGCTCTGATTAAATACCTTTCACCAGGAGGCCTGAGTTGTAGGAAAAAAATTGTTTCCTGGGACTCTCCCAAAAGTCCAAGCTTTTAGAGGGAGGTGTCCAAGAAAACGGAACCCTTATGATCAGATTTGGAGAGACAGTCGCAACTTAAAATGGTATGTCCCACTGTCCCCGTGAGCACAAACCGTAATTATCAGTCCTGATCTGGGGCTTGGAAAACACGGTCCTTGTAAATCTTAGGACCAAGGCAAAGCACACTCAGGAGCCCTGCTTTCTTCCTCTGTGTTTCCCGCTGGGTGGGGCTGGCGCAGTGCCTGGAGGCCCGCATCCTGCTGCCCACACGCTGAGCCTCAGCATCCCCGCGGCTCTTTGATTTCTGCAGCTTTGGCTTTGAGAAAATGGGGAGGAAGCCCCAGCCTCTTCCGAGCCAGGAACCATGGAGGGAGGGAAGCTGGTTAATCTGATGTATAGGCAAGGCTCCCCGCCCCTCCCCACACTGCCCCTCTCCTTTCTCCATCCCCGGTAAGAGCATTCTCCAGCTGGTAGGCAAAACCGCCTTTTTTTTTTTCTTTTTTTTTTTTTTTGGTAACAATTTTATTATTCATAATGTGATTTAATTCACATACCATAAAATTCAGTGGGTTTTTAGGATATGTGCAAAGTAGTATGGCCACCACCATTACCTAATTCTGAAATATTTTCATCTCCCTCCAAATAAACCCAGATCCCATAAATGGTCATTCCCCATCCCCAGGCCCTGGCACCATCTGTCTCTATGGATTTGCCTATTCTGGACATTTCACAGAAATAGAATCATAGAGTATGTGTCCTTTTGTGACTTGGCTTATTTCATTTAGCATAATGTTATCAAGATCTATTTCTGGTGCAGCAGATACTAGTACTTCCTTCCCTTCTCTGGCTGAGCGATGGTCTCCTGGACGAGCACACCGTATTATGTTTATCCATTCATCAGTTGCTCAATATTTGGGTTGTTTGCACCTCTTGGCTATTAGGAATGATGTTGCAATGAACACTCACGTACACATTCTTTGCAGACCTATGTTCTAATTCCTCTTGGACCGTCTCTAAGAGGGGAATTGCTGGGTCATGTGGTAATTCTAGATCATTCTGAGAAACTGCCAGATTTTTCCAAAGTGGCTGTACCATTTTGCCTTCTCACCAGCAAGGCATGAGGGTTTCCCAAATTTTTAAAAGAAAGGGAGGCACCCCCAGTCTAGGTTGTGGTGTGGGGAGTTCAGCCCTTCCCAGATCCTGGCCACTGTGGCAGGAGGAGTCCAGGGTTGGTCTGGAGTGCAGGTGGACCTCCCCGAGTTTCTCCATGGCTAGGTCTCTACCAACCTCAGGATGGTGACTGTGTGTCTGGGATGTGCTGGGCACACTGTCTTGTGTGACCTCATCCTCTCAGCACTCCTGTGCGATGGTCCCGTCACCTGCATTTCATGGTTGAGAAAGCTGAGGGCTGGAGAGATAAGGGGACCTACCCAAAGGTCACAGGGCCAGGACAGGAACCTAGGGGTGCCTACTCTGAGCCTCAGCAGGAAGGGCTCTGCAATGGCCCTTGATCTGCATTCTGGTGGGGACAGGTGTCGGACTACTGAACACTCAAGTGGCCTCTGATAGAATCACTCTCCTCCCTCAACGTCCAAGGCTTCTGTCGGCTGCAGAAATCAAGCTTTCACAGGAACAGCATCAATACCAGCTTCTGGACCACCAGATACGCCCCGAGAGTGTCTGTCCTTTCCCGTCTGGCTTGGATTGGGATCTGAAATGATCTCCCAGAGTCCTGCCAAGCTCAAAGCGCTGGGCTTTGGGCGGCATAAAAAGCAGTCTATTCTTTCCCCCGTTCTGTACACACCCCCTACCTGTCTGCTGCTCAAAAAAAGCAGGCTAGTCTTGGCCATGAGTATCCAAGTGCCTCCAAAGACGGTAAATTAAGATCTGGGTCACTGGGAATCAGTCCCCTCTTCTAGAGGCAGATGGACGTGGCTGCAGTTACTAGTCCCGACCAGCAGGGGCTCTAGTTACCACTTAGCTGCTTCTACCGAGTAGTCCAGAACCGCCTCGGTAAAAGACAGAGGACTCTGCCTGCTTTCCACCTTTCCCCAAGCTCTCCAGGGTGTGAGGCCTCGAGGCCTGCAGGGCAGCCGCAGGGCACCCACAGTCAGGATTCTGCCGCGTGGTCACCCACAAAAACCCACAGTAGCTGTGTGGTAGCTGGAAACCAGGGAGCGGTGTGCTGAACCTTCGGGAGGAAGGAGTGCGGGTCGGCTCCGCCCACAAGTGGCCTTTTCCCAGAAGGCCCCAGGACAGCTCGCAGGTCCATTTGCCAAGCAAGCTACTGCTATTGACCAAGACAGCGCCCAGCTGGGCTCAGGACGGCTTCATCACTGTTGACATGAGTAGAGAGGGTTAGCATCAGCGGTGCTGCTTGGCACGTCTGACCGAGTGCCCCCAGACTCTGTTTCCTTAACACACCGTCTTACTATGGGCTTCAGGAGAAATGAGGGCCTAAGGTCTGTACCTTTGGCTGAATGTGTGCTAACGTGCCTGCCTAAATGTCCATGTAATAACAATTAAAATCACTTTGCACTTATAGAATGCTTGCAGTGTGTAAGATCCCATGGGGTCCTTTGTGCTTAATAATTTTACTTAATGGATGCATCTGGAGGTACTATTTAATTTACCTCTGAAGAATCGAAACTCAGAAAGCTTTCACAGCTAAGTAAGGCCAGAGGTCTCACAGTTTAGTGAGTGGCAGAGGGAGGTGGGGGTCTGAAAGTCGCCGCTGCTCCTAACCCCTTTGTGCCAGGACTAGGGTAAGATAGCTCAGCCTCGTGCTGTTCCCACCCCAACATGGCCTTAGTTTTGTGGCTGCGCTGGAGAAAGGGCACAAGGTCAGGGGTAGAATCAGAAGGGGAAGGTGGAAGGTGAGGACGGAATCTGCAAGCTGGTTGGTGTGGGAGCTGGTTGGGGTGTCTTGAAATTCACCAGGCCAAGGCTTCTAGTATGGCAGAGAACCCCTGAGGGCTCATTAGTGTCACGGGGCACCAGGAGAGAAAGATAAAAAGGGTAGAGGCTGAAAGGGAGGGGGAGAGCAAGGGCCAAGGCTATGAACCGGGAAGGAGTGGCCCTGTAGCTGGTGGTCCAAAGACCCTTGCCAGGGAGCCCCTGTCTGGGGGGCTGGGAGAGCAAGCACAGGCTCCATTTTCTCAAGCAGGGCCAACAAAGGGCAGCTGAATCACAGGATTTCTCAAGAAATAAAAATTCCTAGCACACCCCTGGGGCCTCGGGGAGGAAAACTGACAACGTGTTGATTGAAAACAGACCGGGCTCAAGTGCGCCCGCCGCGTGAGGCCCGGCTCTCGCGGGCTCACAGCGACACCTAGCGGTCCTCGCGGGCACCTGCCGCCGCCGTGGGAACGTCCAGGCCTGTGGTGGGAAGAGAGTATTTGGGGTCTAGAGCAAATACTTCGCTTGCTGCTTTGTGGAACATTTCAATACTCTGCGGGGGTGGGAGGGGTGAGGGTCCACACATCCCCAGGGTGGGCAGCCAGTTATGTATATCCAAATGACGGTACTGGCTGGATTTTCTGAGGTGCTCAATTGTTCGCTCCAAGTTTATACTTTTCATTTATCACATGTAATTAGATTTAATGGTGAGATCTTTGAAAGACTTTTACACAAATGAATGATCCTATCAGAGAAATTTCTTTGTTAGACTCCGTGTTTGGAAGGTATAATGATGATATTCCTGTATTATTATTATTATTTTTAGAGAGAGGAGGGGGGAGGGGCAAAGGGAGATGGGAGAGAGAGATCTTAAGCAGACTCCATGCCCAGTGCAGACCTCGACACAGGGCTTGATCTCACAATCCTGAGATCATGACCAGAATGAAATCAAGAGTCAGATGCTCAACTGAGTGAACCACCCAGGTGCCCCTGTGCTCCTGTATTATTAAGTCAAAGACCTCAGCTTCTGAAATGATCCTGGTCAATAAGTCTGTAAAAATGAAAACCATGCACCTCTTTCTGGATAAAGGTGCTTGAACATCTTCATTCTCGTTCAGGTAAGCTTTGGCTGAAATACTTGTCCGAAGGCTCCCTGGGGACCGAGGACGTCCAGTGTTAGCACAATCATACAATGAATGCCTGGGACATAGTTGATACTCAAAATCTATTTTTTTTTTTTAAGTTTGATTAAGTAATCTCCACAAAAAATGTGGGGCTCAAACTCACACCCTTGAGATCAAGAGTCACATGCTCCACCCACTGAGCCAGCCAGACATCTTTCAAAATCATTCTTAATTGAATCACTTGAGTTCCTGAGAGCAGTGGGGAGCCACAGGAGGGAGGGCAGAGAATCCAGTCTCCTGGAAAGTACGACTCCAAACTTTGAAGGAAACTTATCACAAGAGGAAGGCCTTGCCAGGGAGCACCCCGTCCCCCAGCAACGTGGCTTCTTACCAATGGCTGGGGATGGTCTGTGGTTAAACAGTGGCCCGCTGTGGCATTCATAGAGCTCTATAAGAAGGCCTGTTAAATGTCTGTGGGTTGGTACCCATGGGAGGGCTCCGTGTGGCCATGCTTTCCAGGTACCTTCGAAAGCCCCACTGAAGACTATCCTTTTGAAGAATAAATCTCAAGCTTCTGTGATGTGGTCTGGCTGGGAAGGAAACACTCCCCCAGGCTAAATTTTCTCCAAATTGCCTTGGCCAAATTACTTGTGTTAACTGCCTTCCATTGGTTGCAAAGAACAAACACTCACAGATTCATTGACAGGACACATGTGGAAATAATGAGACTTGGCCCCATGACTTGAGCTCTCAGGAACCCAGAAGACACAGAAGACCCAAACTGTTTTAAGTGTGGCCTCGTGGCTGTGGGTCATGTTGGTACCAGCCCGGCATCATTTGAACAGCCTTTCTAAGTTAGGAAAGTAGGCCATGTTACACGCATTAGGTCAGCAGGGTGGAGGTCCTGAACTCAGTTTCCCAGACTCAGGCCGCAGCTAGGACGCAGGCACCTGTCCTGGGCTCTGCCAATGGGATGTAGCAGCAGGAGACTTCAGGAAGAATGGAGAGCAAGGAAGCAGCTGCTGCATGGGCTTGTCTCTTGGGGATAGGAGCAGATGGTGGCAGAAGACGTTGAGCCCCTGGAGGCAGCAGGGCTAGAGAGGCTCCCAGGAGCCTGAGACAAGGGTGGTGGGTTTGAGCCTGGGCCGGGACGTGTGGGGAGTTGGGTATTGTTTAAGGCTGCAGAGACTCAACCCCCAATTTCGGACTCTGTCGGAGATTGTGGGAGCCACTAATGCCCCTTAAGACATTTGGTTTTTTTCTGTTTAAACAAACCAGAGTGGACTTAGTTGGTAGGAAGAAACCTGATTAATAAACCCGTTATTAATAAACCCCCAATATAGCTCCCTCATGGAGCCGGGAACAGAAAGTCATTGAGCATTAGCTATAGGAGGTTAACATCCGGAGTTCAAGGATCATTACTCCGGAGAGATTGCGCTCAGCCATGTTGTTTGGGACTAAGGTGGATTATCTGCTCATTGCCTCTTCAACATCCATCCCTCCAGTAACAACCATTTTCTGCAGGCTCGGTGTTCCAGTGCGGATGACCTCATGCCCTAGAGCCGGAGCTGGACACGTGGTCCTACACAGGCCAATCAGATTGCTGCTTCTCCCTGGTCCCAGTGATTGGTTCAGAAATCAGTCCGAGTCCTAACGTGGACCAATGAGAGCTGTCCGCGGGACTTGAGCGCTATTTCTAGGCGTCGCTCTCGGCCTAGAGGATGCTGGGCTGGGAGGAGGGAAGCGGGCAGCGCCAGGCCAGCGTTGACCACCTTGTCTGGTACGGGAGGAGCCTGACCACCAAAGCAGAAAGCCAGTGCGGGGAAAGCAGAGTAAGAGAGAAGGGTCCGCTCCTCATTTTGCAAACGTGGATCCAGCCATGCCTAAGTCAGTTCTGTCCTTAACGTTGTCCAATTATGCGAGCCATCTAGTTCCTTGGAAAGTTTCAGTCACTTGAAACCAAAAGGGCGCGAATACAGTGGTGCACGCCCAAACACTAGACCTTCTGGCACGCTTTTAAAGGAATTAAATCCCATCCCTGCTTCCACCCCGTTCACTTGGTTCTTCTTCGAGCCCTCAAGCATCTTCTATTTGAGGATAAGTAGTACGGCCCCAGCTACCTTCTCTAGCACAGGCCCAAACTGGCACACCCATGCAAAGCACGGCTCCGTCGCACCCTTCGCCGTGACGCTCTAGCTCTCTCCGCCCAGGTGCCCACTTACGTTCTCCGTTCTGCAGGAAGCTCTGCTCTCAGCATTCTGTCTGACAAGCGCCGTTTAACAATGCACACCTTCAGCTCCAACAAAAGCTACGTCCTCCACCTGGCGCACAACGCAGTGGCCTCCTGTGAGTGCACGTTGCCAGCCTGTGCGCGGAGACATTTGTGCTCAGAACCGCTGGTCCTGGTGCTCCCCGGCGTCAATGACTTGGTGACTCCACCCCTCACTCCCCTCTTCTAAGTGTACCTGCATGATTCTTGTCCTGCTACCAATCGGTTCGTTTTCTCTTTATTTCCAAAATCAATTCCTTAAGAAAGAAAGATAGAATTTGATCCATCTACTTGCTAATTCTAATTCTCATTTGGGTAGGATCCATTGACATGGGCTTCATTAGACAATAGCAGGCAGTGCCCCATGGGTGGCCAGTCCTGGGCAAGTCATCCACTCCTGGCCAATCACACTTGGCAGAGAGAGGGTCACATGGTAAAAACACTCAGACGTTGGATGAGGAAGAACAGTTGGGGACACCTCCCTCCTTGGGGGCTACGACTAGGGCTGCTTTTCTTAGCCAGGCATCATGGGTATGATAGATTCCATGATCATTATATCTGGTACCTTCTCCTTTCCTAAAATTGTGATGGTGACTGGAGTGGGCATGGTCATAATTGTCAAGGGTTGTCTGCACCTTCAAACACCTCTGTTCTTCCTACATCTCACCTCCTGGCTATTTCTGTGACTGTTACCCATTTTTATTTTCCTATAAACCAAAGGCTGCCGGAGCTCATGCCCTTTCAGGGACTCTGGGGAGAGAGAGATTGCTGAGCATGATTTTATTTATTTATTTTAAAGATTTGCTGAGCATCATTTTAATACTCCTTTTCCCTGACACAGAGCACCCAGCTGCCACCTGGTTTATGTAGTGTTGTATCCCCCTCTAAAGGCCAACTCCAGAGCCTCCAACTATAAGCCAAAATGCTTTAAAAAGAAGCAGGAAGGGGGCACCTGGCTGGCTCAGTCAGTGGACTGGTGGAGCGTGTGATTGTTGATCTCAGGGCTGTCAGTTCAAGCCCCACGTTGGGTGTAGAGATTACTCAAAAATAAAATCTTTTTTAAAAAACAACACCACAAAAAGACACAGAGAAAAACATAAAACAGGAGTTTCATACCTAGGAGGCCTGTCTCAGACCAGCCACTCATATGGCTTATTGGAAGCTCTGCCATTATCCCACCATGCTTTTTTCAGTGAATTGAAAGGCACCAGAAAGCCTCCACTTTTGATAAAATAACCATAACCACCACGGTTGGCAGCGGGAGACAATCTGGTAAGGAGGTCCCTATTTCAACTTGGAGTTTCCCCTGGTCTGGCACAGTCCCTGGTTCAGCCAGAGCATTAACCTGGGAAAGAAAGCCACCTCTCTGCCTGGACCCACTTCCGCCCAGGCCTCAAATGCTGTCCCTAAGGTCTAATTCCTTCTTGAAGGCTCCTAGAATCCTAGAGACATGACTTCTCAAACCTCAGTAGCTCATGTCTCCAAAGATGCCAGGTCTTTGTTTGAGTTCTGTTTATTTAACCCACCAAGTTCTGGTGACTCTTTGGACTTTATTGCTGAATAATGGCTCAAGACAAAACATGATCTCTAGTCTACATGGTGGCCTCACCAAGCTGATCTGTCCCTACTCTGGAGAAGACATAGCTTAGTGGTGAAGAGTGTCGACTCTCATAATAGACTTACTGGGGGTCAAGTATTGGTGCTTCGTGACCCTGAATAAAGTTATTTAACATCTTTGTGCCTCCATTTCGAGGATGGTGCTGATGAGGACCATAGCGGCGTGAGTCTGCCCCCTAGCAGTGTGTGTATATTAAATGAGATCATGTACATAATAAGCAGTAAACATTCAGTTTTTTCTAGTTGGGTGGGGTTTCTCTGGGCATCTTCAGCTCTTTTTCCCTAGAGACCTTGCTGGGGCTTGTACCCTTTGGGGCCCTTTCAGGTGAAGGTGACAGAAACATCATAGCTGGGTGCTGTTGGGTCCTCCGTCTCCCTCCTGGCTCAGTTCCTCCTGCCTCTCTAAGGACCTCGGGCCAAACATCACTGGTCCCAGAGAAGATGATCAAGACAATGGCCGACTTGGAACATGCAAGTGTGGACTTGGGCCATTCACCAAGCAGAAAGTGTGCTAAGCCCCGAGGGACCCACCACTCTTCAGTTAGGGGTTTTCTTTTAGTGCATAGTGCTTGCTGCTTGATGTCACTGGGCATAGGGCTTTCATTACAGAATGGACATGGGGGAGGAGCCCCCATCGCTGCCATCCATCCTGGTCTGTGGCCGCCACCTGACTCTGACAAAGTGTTTCAACACAACGGACCCCAAGTCCAGTCTCTGAGAAACCTAATCTGGGCTCAGCCAGGCTTTTGTTCAGTCTCTGATCTAAGGAGCTGACAAATCCATTAAGAAGGGTATCTGTGAGGTGATGGCGCAGGCAGATCCAGGGCTCAGAGGTCGCTTAAAAAGGCTGATGTGCTGGGTGCTTTTCTGTTTGCAGGAGGCGTTCACACACACAGTGCCGATCTTGGAACAAACCTCTACACTAGAGTTTAGAGAAGACACAACTGTCCGTGTTGTGTTTTTTATTTTAGTTTTATTATTTAGTTTTAAATATTTATTAATTTATTTGAGAGGCAGTGAAAGTGGGGGAGATCACAGAGGCAGAGGGAGAAGCAGACTTGCTGCTGAGCAGAGTCCAATGTGGGGCTCGATCCCAGGACCCTGAGATCATGATCTGAGCCAAAGGCAGATGCTTAACCCACTAAGCCACCCAGGCACCCTGTCCATGGAGTTTTAAATCTACAAAAAGGTTTGAGGTCATCTGCAGCGACCCCTTGGTTATGCAAATAAAGAGAGAGACGCACAGAGAGGGCCAGGTGACTGAGCCAGTTACTAAACCCAGCACTGGGACTTCTGTCCTTCTTCCATATCACGTGGTACCTGAGCCAGGGAGGCTGGTGCTTCGCTGGAAAAGACAACTATCCTGAAACCCCATGAGAACATTGGACTGTTTTGTACCTTAGCCCACACCCCTGTCCTTCACTGGGACGGTGGGGATTGGGACCAAAGCTGTCCTGCTCCAGCCTTCTGCTGGATTCTAGGCAAATCCCAAACTGGCACTGTGTCAGGCAAGCTTTCCTCAACCCTGAGGATGAGTCAGCCCAGGCTTCAAGAGAGCCTTCCTTGGCCTACCCTGCTTCCCCCCAAATCCCTGAAAGTCATGGAACTTTCATTTGGCTGGAACTTGAAAGATTTAGCCCTGGATTGAATGCATCAGGATTGTTAAGCATGGGCTATTTTCCCAGCACTGGACTGGTATGTGCCCCTCGAGCTCAGGGGCTGTCCTTGGTGCCACGAGGAGGGGACAGAGACAGGTGGCATTTGCACATTCAGTTCCCCCAAGAGCTCTGAGGTTGGCTAAGCCAACCCCTGTCTTGGGGCCCCGCCGAGTGGCAGGGAACTGACTGGAGGTGTCTTTTGGGCTGTGTTGCCTGTATATGAGCCCATCTCTTCAGACACACATCTGACCCACTGCATGAAAACAGCATTTTTGCTGACTTACTTAGCGTCCGTTAAGTTCACGTTCAAATGAACAGGCAGGGAAAGGAGAGGGGCGGGCTTACAACACCCAAAAGAGGTAGGAGAGACCTTTAAAATGTATGACAATCTGTGTACCAGATGTTTGTTTATTCAAAGAAAATAAAATAATAAAACAAGACAGAACACAACACTGCAACCAAACACTGTGACTCTGAAGCAGGAAAGGTAACTTTGGGTCTCCACGTCTTCCCTCCTTCCTTGGAGTCCACTGCAGCTCCACACTGGGGGCCACTGCCGATCTGCCCAGCAGTGGGCTGTAGACAGTCACGGGTCCCAGTTCTTTGTCGGACGTGGTCAGGGCTCAGGCCATCAGTACACACACAACAGACCCTCTAAATTCTTGACTCAGAAGGTCCTTGCACGTGGAAGGGCTCAAGGAATTGGCAGGCAATTCAAAAGGCTGGGCAGGGGGCAGACCCAAATTCTAAGGAGCATGTGGTTTCCCCTGCGTGGGGGGCAGAGTAAAGGGCGGAACATCGGGAGGAATGCCTGGGAGCTTTCTCTGCATTGCTTGAATGGGAGCTGACTGGGACCAGGCTCCCTTGCCCAGCAGCTGGAGGGGCTGGCCGCAAGCTCACACACATTTGCGGAGCTTCTCGTAGGCATCAGGCACTCCGTCTCCAATGTGCTGAGTGAGCAATGCTCAATGTTGTGGTGGGCTGGCCTGTGCCTTCTTCATCACTGGTACCCCATGTGCCAGAGCATCATGTGAGGACATCTGACCAGTGGTTCTCAGGGTCAAACAGCAAAGGAACCCACAGCGACACAGGGGTGGAGAGATTAATGTCAGACTCAGAGGGCTGGAAATTCAACCTCTCTCTTTCCCAGTATTCATCAGAGCGTGGTCTTTTTAACCATGATCCACTGTCAGGAATACATCTCACATTACAATCCAGTATGCACAGAGGCATATATGTGTAGATAAATGAATATATGTACTTCTGGCAACATTTTATAAGATATAAAGTCCATTGTTACATGCAATGGACTCTGCTCTATTTTTTATTCTGTCCTATCCTATCCCATGTTTTCCAAAATGCCATTCGTGAATTTTGCATCCCACTGACGGATGACAAAGGTCAGTATGAGAAACACTAAAGGAGGGAAGGGAGGAAAGGTAGTCATGAGTGTGGCAGGAACAAGATGTGCAATTGAGTCCTATTTGAAATGCACTCAAGACATCCTCTACTTAGATTCTTCTATAAATCAAATCAACCTCCTCTTAATTAGCATTTATGAAGCCTCAACCTTCTGCTTTGGGCTTTGCTTAAAGCAAAGTATGGCCTGCCAGCCAAATCTAGCCCTCTGCCTGTTTTCGTAGGTCTGTGAGCTAAGAATGATTTTAAATGGGAGGGGTGGGAGAGAATCAAAATAAGAATACTTTCACGACATATGAGAAGAATATGAAATTCAAATCTCAGTGTCTCTAATTATTGGCTCACAGCCGCCCTCACTCGTTTGCCTGTCGTCTATGGTAGCTTCCACGCTGCAGCAGCGGACCTGGGCATGGCCTGCAAAGCCCGAAATATTTGCTCTGGGGCCCTTTACCGAGCTGGCTTAGCCACCCTGGGCTTAAAGCACGGCGTATCTTATGCTAGGGAGAGGGTGACCGCAAAAGGAATAGTTCTGCTGCTTTGGGGCCCTTAAAAGACCATCTGGCTGAGAACATCTGGCTTTGCTGGGGTCCTCCTGGCTGAGCCCGCTTGCCGGCCAGCGGGAGCACCAGGCTGGCATGGTGGGTGAACTTGAACCACATGACAGCCTAGAGCAACCATCTGGCAGCCGCTCGGAGACTCCTGACTCTCAGGCACCACGCGGCCGGGCCTGGGGCTGGGGCTGCACTGGGGCCTGGAGAGAGCAGCCTTTGAAAAATTAGCCAGCGCTGGACCCTGACTTCTCCACTTGACCTTTCTCTTCCCTCTTTGCCTTGCTAGCAACACTTTCCTCTACTCTGGCTCTATCTTACTTTGAGCTTCTCTGACTTCTAGGTTACTGCTTCCTAACAAAGTATGTGGCAAAGTCAATTTTTTAAAAATATTCATAGATGCCTGATTCCTCTTCTTCATTTTTTTTTTTTAAACCCTCCTCGCCTCAAGCTCCCTGCCACCCCTAGGAGCCAGGCTGTTCTGTGTTCTTGTCTCAAGAGAGTTGGGGGCAGTGGGGACAGGGACTTGAACTTCAAGGATGGGGAGGCACTGAAAACTCTCAGCAAAATCCGCTTTGGGGGAAAGGAAGGGAGCGAGCAAGTCTCGCCCACCTCTGTTCTCTGGTGCGAAGTGGAATGGGGTGCTGTGTGCTGAGACATCGGGAGTCACGGCCCCTGAGGACAGCACCTGGGCTTGTCAGCAGAAGGCCGCCTTGACCTTAAGCCTTCACAGAAGCAAGCACCACACAGGGCCACTGGCTGGCTTTCGCTCACCTGGGTGGGAATGACTTCATCTGCCGGCTCATCCCTACAATGCAGAACACCTTCCGAAGCTCCACTGTGGCTCTGTGTCCATCTCACCTGCCCTAGGAACTCACCACCTGGATCAGATTTAGTCCCCGATACATAGAGGGGGGCCTGGACATTTAGTGGGCCCTGGATATTAAGTGGGCCAGAGTCAACCTGAGAGCCTTATCCCACTGGGGAAATTCTTGGTGTATCACGGGGACTTCACGTCCCATGGCTTCTCAGTTCCCATCACCAGATTTAGGACTGGATGTGTGTGTGAGTGTGTGTATGAAGGTACCTGTGCACTCACATGAGTTTGTGTGTCCATGAGGGTCTGTGGTGGGATATGGGACTTGAGGGAGAATGAGAATGAATGGATAGAGAGACAAGTAGCCCAACACATGCCAGAGAGGAGTAGAAAGGATACCCGTTCTCCATACAAGTGTTGTCTGCTGGGTCTGGGGGTGCTGGGGTCCCTGCTTTTCTGCTCTATTTTTACTGTTGGTTCTTCCCAAAGAAGACGTTGAATTTCCTCTCACCACTTCTCTGGCCCCACCTGTGATAGCTTTTTCTGATTTGAGAGGCAGAGAGCCTTCTCAGCCCTGCTCCCTCTAACGGACAGTAGGCAAAAGCTTGACCTGCATTTCACAGAAGTCAGCTTGAGTTCAATGACAGTAGATCGCCTGATCTCATTTATTTTCTCCTGTATACTTGAAGTTAGGACAGCTTTAATTTGAAATGGAAATTTATGCAAATGATATGTAAATTAGGTCATTCCCAGATTAACTGGGGGAAAAAATCTGGTCGCCTTAGCAGGCACCATCTGTTCTCTCCTCATTCTTTCCATATCTGTATCCCAACCCCCCCTTCCCCAATCCACTTTGAAACTTGTTTTCCTGGGGCTGAGAAAAGAGATCTTTCAAGAGAAGGAAACAAATCTCCCCGCGCTTTTCTAGGTGGGACGCTCGCTTGTCCATTCCTTCCCAGTGTGAGCGCGAGGTGTAGGGGTAACTGCAGGTTGCTGGCACTTCTTTTAGGAAGAGAGCCCCTCCCATCCCCCACACCCACCCCAGGGCTGTCAGTGCAGGCCCCGATGGTTCTGAGCTGCAGAAGCCTGGGGTCTTGGAGCGCCCGTGTGCCATGCCCCTCTTTCCCGCTCTCTTCCTGCCCTCTGCTTCCCTGATGACTCTTCCCGTCCCCCTTCTCTTTGCCTTTGCCCGAAGATTTTTAATGGCACCCAGAAGCCCTCTTACTCCCTTCTGGAGAGTTGTGCTATCTTGGGCACTTTGGGTCTAGGTGGATGTTGGCAGGGACTCCCCCAGTGCCCAGGACTCCTGTCCCTCCCAGACGGCCGCAGCTCACGTCTGCTTTGGGGCAGTGACGGTTCCAGTCCCACCACTGTGGGGTGGGGGGAGACAGCTTTGGTATCCTTACAGCCGGAGGAAGTTTCTACTCCACGACCCTGCAGATTTCCTTTCCTCATGAGGGTCATTAATGTGAAGGAAGCTGAGGGGCGGGTCTCCTGGCTCGTTTGTTCAACATCACCCTTTCCTTGAAGGGGGTGAGGGAGAAAACTAGGCAGCAGCTCTTCAGGACCTCATCCTGTCACAAAGAAGCGGGGGGCAGAGTCATCGCTGATTCCCAGGGAAATAAATAACTTGGGGGTAAATACTTCTGTTGCTGTTAGCCACTGAGACTCTGAGGCTGTTTGTTACTGTCACCAAATGTAATGAAAGCTGACTAATACACTATTATTTGCATTAAAAATGCCTTGAATTTCAAAAAATTCCTTAATGTGCTCATGTGATATTCTCTCAGTCTAAGGCCAAATGAGAATGAAAGCCTCTTCATAAAAATTTGCAATTTTTGGACTCACAATATGACAGTACAAACTGCATTTGCATAAGTGGTTTCAAAAATCAGACCTCCAGGCAGTAGGAACAGTTCATGCAAAGGCCCTGTGGCAGTAATGTAAGGAGCCCAGTATGGTTGAATCAAAGCAGGCAAGTGGGAGATTGTAAGAAATGAAGTCAGAACACAAGACAGGGTGGCTTTATATTACTCCTCACAGTCACGGGTCCCCATACAAGCTGAAGGGAGAGGAGGAGGCAAAGACCACTGTCCCAGCTCCAGGCCTTCTGCCAGGGAATCAAAGTCCAGCAGGCGCTAAGCAGATCATCAACCACAGACTCTTAGAATGAGAACTTGAGATCTCTTGATTTAGTTGATTGCCACGTGGGGTCCATGATACCTGTGGAGGGACTCCAGGATTCTGGGAATCTCCTGAATTGTAAAATTGTGGAATGCACTTTTCAGAGGAAATCTCCAAAGCTTCACCCAGGAGTTCTAGGATACAAGAAAAGAAAAAGGGGGTGGAGGGGCGCCTGGGTGGCTCAGTGGGTTAAAGCCTCTGCCTTCGGCTCAGGTTATGATCCCAGGGTCCTGGGATTGAGCCCCACATTGGGCTCTCTGCTCAGCGGGGAGCCTGCTTCCCCCTCTCTCTCTGCCTGCCTCTCTGCCTACTTGTGATCTCTGTCTGTCAAATAAATAAAATCTTTAAAGAAAAAAAAGAAAGAAAGAGAAAGGGGGTGGGGGGCAAAGAACTTCTGATCTAATTGGTTCTCCACCCAAGACCAGACTATACCAGATTTGGCAGGCAGCCTGGGCCGAATCTACATTTTACTGGTCAACCTGGAGACCCAGATCTGTATGCCCGTCCTTTCTGGTGGAGGAACCCAGAGAGTGCCCTGAACCTCAAGGTTGGGGGACACTGGGGTTCCCTTCCAGAAAAACCCGAGCTTTTGCAAGCAGCTGCAAACTCACAGGCAGACTCCCCACTGTCCTTAGTTGGAATGGACAGCAAACCTACTGGACTGCTGCTTTTCCAAGGTGCCTGGATGCTCCTTTGATAAAGAAAACATCATTACACTTAGTGGGGTTACTGAATTCACAGCCACTTTCTTCAGTATGTAGTTTCTTACCCAGCAGATGCTCTGTTTAAGCCTCATCTATGATCAGTCTAACTAACATATATTAGATCCCATATAAGTCCATTGTAATGGGGTGGGGGGTGTAGGTCAAATATTTTGAGCTAACTGGAAACTATATTCAAAGTGGTCGGAACCATGGTGTGTGGCCAGGGAGAGGAGAGGCAGAGGAGTCTGATAAGCATGGGGTTGGCAGGGATGGCCCCCCGGCAGCGGCTGCTGTGGGCAGCAGCAGAGCGTGAAGGCAGAAGTGAGACCCGGCCCTGGGAACTGCCCAGATGGGGCCACAGACAGAGCTGAGGCTCCCTCCTCGCTTGTCTGATAGGAAAGATGCAAATTTTTAATTTAGCATCTTGTTTAAAAAAAAAAAAAAAGCCTACCCAAACCCTGATACTTCTCTATTTGTTACTGGTGTTTTAAAATACCAGTGAAATACCACATGAACCAGTGTCCCTGCTGGAAGCCCGACTTCCCCTCCTCCCCTGAGAGTGGGGCTCAAGAGAACCCCAGCCCCGACCTATGGACCTCAGGTGGTCAGACCTGCAGGTGGGTGGTTCCCCAGGGAGGCTCTGAAACCAAAGTCTGAGCAGAAGGGAAAGTCTGAGGACTGAAAGCAGGTAAGCCAGGCGCAGGTCCGTGTCCGTGGAGCCTGCTTGGGTGCTGGGCAGACTTGCAAGGTTCAGGTTGTCCAGTTAACTCTGGGGGAATCACGCCCGGCCTGCCACCCTGCTCGGGAGGCGTGTGTGGACCTGGCCGCTGCCGGCCAGCTGGTGTCTAGTGCCCCTCTCCACGCTGACTTCCATTGCCTGCGCAGACCCGACTGTGGCTCCATTGTCCGCCGTGGCCTGGACTGACCAGCCTGGCCTGGAGCCCTGCCCTGGGAGAATGCAGGCTACCGCGGCATCACAAAGCGTTGCTTTGTGGCCTTGACAGGAAGGTTTGTCATTAGCTGTGAGATGGTCCCTGGCAGATCCTGGCATGCGGTGAGCAGACAGCTCGGTGCCGGTCACAGTATTTCCAGCACCCGCCCTTGGATGCAGCATCCAAACTGTCCACAATGTGTTGCCTCTACCTCCCCGTGGGTGCCTATGGATTCCAAATGCACAGAGGAGTAGTCTGTGCCCAGGGCCCATCATTGTGCAAGTAGACAGCGGCAGCACCATTAAGGTTGTTGTGCGGGGCCCTTCCTGACATCAAGGCATGCTGAGGGCTGCCTGTCCCCACCATGGGGCCTGGGCACAGGTCCCTAAGTGGCAGCAACTTCCCAGGGTGGGGGGACATCCAACCAGAACAAGACACACACAGGCAATCACAAGCCATAAGATTCACACTTTCAAGTACATTAAGTTTAAGAATCTCAATTTATCACACGGGCTTTCAAGAATTTCAAAAGATAAGCCACAAACTGGGAGAAGAGATGTATAACACAGAAGTGACAAAGGATGAGAATCAAGAATAGATCAAGGGTCTGGGGACTCCAGGGGGGATGCAGGCAGTGGGAAAAGACACCAGCAGTTCAATAGAAAAATAGGCAAAAATGGGCAAAAATGATACACAGGCATTTCACAGAAGAAACACAGAGAGCTAAGTACGTATACGGAAATGCTAATCTCGGCAGTATCTAGGAAAATGCCATCCCAGACCACGATGAGCTATGTTTCTCCCAGAGCAGGTGTGCATTCTGGACCCACCCTGCCTGGGGAGCTCTTCTGGGATGGTTTTGAGTGACCCTGAGCCTTTCCCTGTAGCCTGACCTACTGGGCTCCACAGAGCCTTTGTTAAGTGCTTGCCCCAAGCACCCTTCCATCCAGAGCCTGCTGGGTCCCCTGAACTTTCCCTTCCTCTCCCCACGGCAGGGGAGGGGGGATCCCTGGCCCACCCCCACTCTCAGGGCTGTCCCTTGGCTCTTCTCTCAGGTTTCAGTCTGGCCAACGGGCCTGCAAGGAGATCTTCTGAAACTGGAAACCAGTCCACCTCACAAGCCCATGGGGAACTCAGGGTAGACTATTTATGACAAGGTAAATCTGCTGACAATGAGCACCTTCTGGACCAAGTCCAGGGGCAGAAGAGACTCCCCCAACTGGCCCCAAATCCTCCTTCCTCCCCGTGGGCAGCTGGGTCATGCCTCTGGCTGAAGTGCATGCTTCATGCTTCGGAACAAGGAGCAGTGCAGCCTGGGGCCTGCCTGGAGGAGTCCCACCCCAACAGGCGGCTCCCTGGCTCTGCCCACACAGAATCTGGCTGACACTTTTCCTCTGGGGCTTACCTGGTTCACAAACCTTTAAGAACCAAACAGGCCGCTGAAAGAATATCCTGAAATGACTGAGTCCACGCTCGGAATGAGAACTAGATGCCGCTGAGCCTGTCGGGAATTTCTGCATAATTACGTGTCCAACAAATAAACACTAAGTAATGGGGTTTGGGCACTGCTTCCAGCCTCGTCGGTGAGACCCTTTGGTCCGGTGTGACTGAGGAATGGCTCTGGTCACCTTCTGCTTTCCTTGCTGCTGTGCTCTCAGAAATCCGGGTCATGGCTCCTTTGCCTTCCTCAGTTCCCACCCCCATGGGGGTGCCAAGCCAGCTCAGGCCACCATGGCTGCCACGGCCTCTGTAAAAAGAGCAGGCAGGGAGCTTTGGTGGGGAGGAGTTGGTGAATGCATAGAGATTTGGGGAGAATGGTGCCCCTGGAGGGGGACCAGAGCTCCGCACCCTTCCCCCATAGCTTGGCCAGCGCATTCTTCCCTCCACCTATTCCTGAGTTTTATCCCTTTATACTACACTGGTGATCCAAGAGGCAGTTCAGAGAAGGTCAGCTCTAGTTCAACATCAGGAGTACAGCCTCAGTGACAGACCGCTTTGGCTTGGCCAGGATTGCAAATGCAAGCCCCTCACAGGGCAACACGACATAATGTCACTTGAAGAAGATGTACGCGGACGGTGACAGCATCCCGTAGTGAAGAGGAAGTGAGATGACCTTCAGCCTCAAGCAGAAAGAACAAAAAAATCTAGAACTTGACAGCTTCATTTGATGCAAGTATTTTTACCAGCGGGATCGCAACAGAGCAAACAGGCGGCAAATCATCCAATTTTTATTCCAACTGCAAATGTTTCTAAATACATCATTAGTTCTTCTATCTAATAACGACTTTTTTTTTCAAGCCAAATAACAAAGCCCCCAAACCAGAAAACAAAACCAACAGGCAGGGTACGTCTTGGATCTGCAATGGTTCTCCTGGACGGTCCTTGTCAGCTACATTCCTAAAGAGATTTTACTTCTTTCTTTCAGTCTCTCTTCCCCTCTCTCTTTTTTTCTTTCTCTCAGCCAACAAATCGAGCTTTCATTTTGCACCAGATGGTCTTGTAGGCACCGAGGATACATCGGTGAACAGCCACGAGTCCCTGCCCTCATGGAAATGCTATTCCAGTGGGAGAGATCAGACATAAAGTAAAAGGTGAAGCCTAGGACACATTACGTGAGGAGCAGCTCTGAGAACAGCTTCTGTTTGCACCACACAATGGCTGTGAAAAGAGTTAACTTCGCTGACCTTTGAGTGACAGTGCACGTGGGCTCAGCAATTGCCATAGCCGCACCCCGTCCAGTGACTCAGGGGCATTATCTCATTTAAATGGCTTAACAGCTTATGTGGTTAGGTGCTATCATTATACTTTTTTGAAGATTGATTTATTTATTTGAGAGAGAGAGAGAGCACGAGCAGGGACAGGATCAGAGAGAGAGGGAGAAGCAGACTCTCAGCTGGGCAGATGCCCCGGGGTCCCTGCCAGGTGCATGGCTTGGGCCCCAGCTTGCACCGGCTGGAGACAGAGCACCAGTCACAGGGGTCTCCTGTGGCCCCATCGGCCAGCAGCTCACCAAGCAGGGTCTAAGGGAGACCCTGGCTCTAAGAGGACAGCCAGAATGTGCCTGGGGCGGGACTAACGGTGGTCTCCGACTGTAGAGAAGCTACCACAGCCACAGTTCCTGCGTTCTGTTTCTCAGAAGCAGAGGGTACGGTATGGGTGAGGGTCGTCTCAGGGTCCCTTCCCTGCCCTTGGCGACGGGAAGCGGAACCTGTGAAGAAACAGAGCACGTGTGTGTGCGCGATGGCGCGTGTGTGCTTGCTAGCGTCTTCCCAGAGCTCAGTACACGAGGCTGAACAGCGGGGCTCCCTCCTCCCTGCCGTCGCGGGCCAGGTCTGCACAGGGGAAGGCATTTTCCAGTCCTCCTGCTAATAAGCCCTGTGACTTCTCTGGGACGGGATGCCTTGTCTATAAAAAGGGGAGAGAGAGCTCTTTTCCTGCCCACAGTGAGGCGCACAGGAGACCGTGGCCTGAGTGTGCTTTGTCATCACACTGGGAAAGTGACAGGCACAGCCATCAGCCTCGAAGCCAAGGACAGAGGGAGCGCCACCAGCAGCAGGAGGCACCAGCAGGCTTGTTTCAGTGAAGCATTACGGAAGACCTGTCCCTCTCCTTCCACACACTCCGCTGGCAGGTGTGAGGCTGGGGAGGTAGGAGGAATCAGTGAGCTTCAGAGATGGCAGAGGTCTGTCTGGAGGTTGGGTTGCAGGAGGCTCTTCCACGGGGTGGGGGGGGGGGGGGCGGTGCCCACACCCCGCTGTGTTTAAACAGGGCCCTGCTGCTGATGTCTACCCCGGTGGGGCCCCCCGCCTCAGCGGGAGGCCTCTTCCCACGCTAACTGGGGGCGCGGCAGACGTGTATCATCTGCTCTCCAGGGTGACAGATGTGACCCTGAAACCAGCGAGGCCCTTGCTCCGACCAGGCTCACCGGCTTCTCACCCCCTCTCTAGAGGGAAAGAAGTGGTCACGGATTCCAGCTGCTTGGAAAAAGAGAGCGTTCGTTTATTTACTGGGCTCCCTCTCCTGCTTCCCATATGTTAGTTGGTTAAACGCACCCATCACCATGTGAAGTATGAGCCGCATTTGGGGTGAGAAAGCTGAGCCTGGGACCGGCGGAGGCGTTCATTCCCCCTTCTCTGCGCCACGGAAAGTCCGATGCGCTGGACCTTCACATCGTGGGCTCCAACGCGGCTCCTTATTAACCAGGCGGTGAATACCTCCGAGGACGTGATGGCCCCGGATTGCTGAGGGCATGAACTGCGCAGGAGCCTGGCGGGGCGTCCCGGGGAGGAGGCAAGCCTGCAGTCCAACCGGACCCCTCCAGCGGGCTTGTGGGAGGAACCTGGTGCGGCTTCAGCGGCGACGTCCACTCCCCAGCCAGTGCTCTTTCTGGGCCTTCGAGGGGTGCGGTGGGCGTGGTTGTGGCCACTGAGGGACAGGCTCTTTAGGTGACCAGGGCCATGGGCTCGGCCTCTGGCTTTTGCCCCTGCACTGACCTGAGCTTTGCCAAGCCCACTAGCCCGGATGAGCGGCTTTTTCCACTTCCGCGGCAGCCCGGCTTCTGGGAGCCAGGCCAGCATTCACAGCCTTTCCCCTCCTTTTCCTTTCTGGAAAAGGGAAAACTGCTGAGGGTTGCCAGAGGCAGCAGCTTGCTCGGGGTGCGTTGCCCACCTCTTGGCTGGACTGGAGGGCCGAGGTCTCTTGGAAGCCCCTTCCCCTCGGGGTCTGGCCATGTGGGGGCTTCCCCTCCTACAGCAGCTGGAATTCACTGTCTTCAGCTGCCTCTACTCATGGGGCTCTCTCTTCCCAGTCCTAACCCCCATGTCCTTTGTTCCTTAAAGCAAGCAGGCTGATACCTCCAGTGGACGGGGCCTCCTGGTAGACTGTCCCCGACAGGGCCTGCTGACCATGGTGACGTGGGTGACTTTGACCTGACACATTCTGAAGTATGTCTGAGAGCGGATTCTGAAGTATCCTCCTCTTCCGTCTCCAGGGCTCACTGCTGCTCTTTGAAATCAGTGTCCTGGGTTTCCTTTCTAGAATGATCTGGGGACTACTTGTTCACGCCTCTGGAAGGCTTCTCACAACTTTAGAGTGTCTCATGCAGACTACACAGAACGTTCAAGTGTTCATTTACAAGTCTTTTGTTTTCCTGAGTGATTTTCTCCGACTTTCCCAGGAGGCTTTTATCTACATGAGCTCTTGTTCTACGCAAACAGAAAGGGAGATGGATTCACTAACCTCAGAAATTAGGAAGCATGAAATTATGCAGGCTCTGCTACTGCAGGGCTCCTGGGGTGTGTGGGAGGCACTAATCACAGCTCTGTGGGGCTATCAGCAGTCCGTGGGGTCAGGCTGGAGCTGGACGGGCCCCTTCCACACCTTCCTGGCTGCTGGGCAGACCCCTTGAATCTCCCCCACCCTGGCCCACCCCCAGAACGCAGGTTTCCCTTGCTGTCAACAGGCACTAGCTCGTGCCCTAGGCCCCTCTGAGGGTTAAGAAGTGTGAGAAGAAGGCCGGAGAAGCCACCTCTGGGCAATTCTATGCTTTGAACAGAATTCCCCCAAAGGGAACCCCCTTTGGCCTGCAGATTTGTGGAAGTCCCCCTCATGCACTGGTGTCACCTTAAGCTTTTAAACATTGGGCCACATGTGATTCTGGGTTGGTGTTACTTTAAGCTCAAGACCTAATATCATTTTCCATGTAATAAAGTTATAAAAAGACAGTGGAATTCCACAGAGTCATTTGAAAGAACAGTGTTTTTTTTAGACCCAGAAACAGTGTGAGCCAGGTTAAGAGGTCTGATCAGACACATACAGTCCCTAAGGGGCCATGTGTTGGACAAGAAAGAGGCAAACATGTCTGAGATCAATCCTGGCTCGAGTGTGTGACTTTGGACAAGTTAATTAGCTTCTCTGTACTTCTGTTTCCTCATCTGTCAAAGGGGAACCATAACCCCCATCTCCCTGTGTTGCTGTGAAGACTGAATAAGAAAAGGGATTTCAACTGCTCTTTCCCCCACCCCCACCACCGCCAGTACCTGGCACACAGCCAGGCTGGGTCAAGGAGAATTCCCTTTCTCTTCTAAAATCTGGGATGCCTGAGAAGGAGTCTAGCATTAGAAATCTCAGCATTTACTGGCGGAGCTGTCTGGGAAATCAGAAGTCTTTGGGAAGTGGCTTAGAAAGAAAATGGGGTCTATGAAAAGGTCATGTTGCCACCAGGAATCAGGGGTGTAAGAAGTCCTTTAGCAGAAATGAGGTTACCTCTTCCGTCTGAATCCTCGTGATGGCTGCTTACATGATGAGTGTGATGTACACAGAAGTGAAAGCATTTTCCATTGATGATATGGGAAAACCATCTCCTTGACATAGGGCCACAGGCTGTAGGTAGCTCAATGGCAGGTCCATAGGGCCCATGCTGTATCCTGATTCCATCTCCTTCCCCAGCTCTAGTCCTTGTGAAGTATGTAAAAGTTTCCTAAGCACATGAAAATCGTTGCTCAAGACCACTGGTTTGTTTCCCTTCAAACCTCTTGATCTTTGATGAAATAAACGGTTGAGGTAAAATGACGTTACCCTCTGCATGGAGAATTGAGTTCCTGTCCAGTGTTTCTTGGACCTGCTGATCCCTAAGGCTACCTTAGGCAGAGATCCACAGCAAGTTCAAAGCCTTGTTAGGAAGGGTTTCCTTTGATAACACCCACTCATACACAGGAGATGGGCTTCCCTGAAATGGTCACGTGAGAACGGGCACAAAAAGACTTGAACAAGAAAGTTCTTATAGCTTTATTCCAAATAACCCAAATGCCCCCCAACAGGAGAATGGAAAACAAATTGTGGTATATTTACAGAATGGAATATCACACAGCTATAAAAAGGAACAAATTTCTGAAATATGCTGACCTTGGGGTGGATTTGACCTTGGATTTGGAAGAGGTACAGAAAACTTTCTGGGGAGATGGGACATTCTGTATCTTGGTTTGAGGGGTGGTTACTTGAGTATATGCATAGCTAATAATTCATGGAGGCATGTACTCAAGAACTGGGCATTTTAGTGCATATAAATAAAAGTTTAAAATTGTTATAAGCCAAGGAAAATGTTTTTTAAGTATTTTATTTATTTATCTGATGAAGAGATAGAGAGAGCCAGAGAGCACAAGCAGGTGGAGCAGTAGAAGAGGGAGAAGCAGGCACCCCGCTGAGCAGGGAGCCTGATGCAGGGCTCGATCCCAGGACCTTGTGATTATAACCTGAGCTGAAGGCAGATGGTTAACTGACTGAGACACCCAGACACCCCATCAATGAAAGTATTGAAAAGAAAAAGAGTAATTGGAGAAGGTGTGAGAAGGTCAACTTAAATGGGGACTGTCTGACTTGGTGCTGGCCTCAGTTTCCAGAAAGCCCCGTAACTCGCTTCTCCTTGGGGTTTCCCGAGTGGAGTCACATTCTGACCCTGGAGCCAGCAACAAACCACTAGCCATTAGAGTTACCTCAAGCGATGTTTCCAGGTTTTCCCCACAGTTTTGCAGATAATATTAAGCCAAAATTTTGCACTTTGAAACTCTCTGCTGAGGTACGCCACATTTCCCCTGAGCTCCCTGAACCAATCACTTCATTACCATAATGGCGACCCGGGACCTTCACTCACCTGCACTCCACTCTCAGTGAATCACCAAGTCCCGTCAATTCTACATCTCTCATAGCTTTCACTCTCATCCATTTCTCTCCACTCTGAATGTCCTCAATCCAAATCAGCATCATCCTTCTAGAAAACGCACCAACCTCCTATCTGGTCTTTCAGCCTCCAGTGGTCTTGCTCTCTTTCAATGAACTCCTCACACTGCTACCTTTACTGCTACCTCATTAACTCTAAAATGCAAACACAAAATACTTTAAAGGATCTTGGCTCCCAGATGGATAGGATGGTCATAGATAGGTTAGTCAAGGAAGATCACTCTACTGAGGTGATAATCGAGCAAACACCTGAAGGAAGAAATTACTTGTCACTCCACACCCCAAGTTTATGCCATAGTCATTCTGATCTGGCAATTCCTAGAATAAGCCGTGCTCCCTCGGCCTCAGGGCCTTTGCATATACTGCTTCTTCTACCTGCAATGTCCCACGCTGTCAAGAACTACAAAGTGTCTGGAATTTTGTCCTCTGTATAGGCTAATAAATCAGTGTACCACAATGTCATGGATGTTGGTGGAAGACGTGAGACTTCTGGGCCACAGAAAAACAGTTTGTTACTCCTAGAAATAGTAGTAGCCAGAGTCTCAGCCTTTCCCTGCCAGCTTTCTCACCCCAGATGACCTAACATCACCATTTAATAAGTTAGATGAGGTCTACATAAGTCAGTCCACGGCTGTGGAAGGAATTGAGATCATACAAAGTAATATGAGAATAGTTGAGAACAGAATACTTGGAATTGATTACAACATTCCCAGTACTTGGGTATTGGTAGAGGCCTCGGCATTAGGTGATGGATGCCCTGCATTGAACTGTTCCTGCCCTTGATTGAGAACCTACTCAGGGATGTGGTGGGGAAAAGGACAGGGCCAGGCTGAGCTCTCAAGCTCAGTGGAGATCTGCACAGAGGATTCTGGAAGCCCACAGGTTGGATAGGAGGAAGCCACTGAGGCGAAATCTTGAGCAGATGGCCAGGAACTCCTCAGGACTTGAATACTGGCCTTGAAAATGGCATTGCCTGCGGGAGGAGGAAAGGTGCATTTCTGAAGCCCGAGTCCCTTAAGTTTCACATCTACGCAAAACAGTGCATGTGTTTTGGGGGTAGGGCAGGGTGTTATGTGTCCACTTCTAGCTGCCCAGATGAGATGACACTCTGTTCTGGGACTGCCTAGCAAGGAATGGGAAGAGAGGGCAGTGGGGCTGGGGGCAGCCGGGGGCCTGCTCTCTAGGCTGGCTTTGGCTGTCGTGCTCACCACCCCCGGGATACATCTTTAGCACCTTTGGCACAGAAAGAATCAACTCGGGTTTTTCTGGTGAGAACATGCCCCGAATTCCACCAGGACTGCTCATCGCCCTGGTTGGCAGGATTTCAGCATCAGTGCTGCCTGCAGACTACCGCCACCCAACCCCCTCCCTGCAAGGCAATCTCGGATCTTCTGAGGCCAGCGGGGGCTGTAGGGATTCCTAGAGAGTCAGGAGGGCCGGGCTCATCCTGAACTGCACGGGGGGTTGGGCTCTGTCCTCAGAGCAAACAGCCCTGCACAGGGGTGGGGAAAGGGCCACATGACAAGACGCAAAGGCTTGGAGTCCTGAGATCCCCAGAGCCTCTAAGTCCTTTACCTGGCAGTGAAGGAACGGAGGCCCAGGGAGGGCAGGGTGCCCGACCAGGGTGGTGTAACTGCTTAGTGAACAAACTCTCTCCTGCCCAACGACATGCTCTGCTCCCTCTTTCCAGCTCTTCTGGAGGTCCCTGCAGACCCCAGCTGGAGCCTCAGCCTTTCCCATGGAAGGACCCTGGGAACGTGCCTCCTCCTAGCTAGACTGTGAGCTCCTTGAGCGTAGGACCCCAGCTTTCTCACCCAGTGCAAGGAGAAGCTCCGTAAGTGCCTGAAGAAAAGCGCCTGGAGAAGGCTGGACGCTACAAGGCGGCCCAGGAAGGGCCAGCTTCTTCAATGCAGACGTTGGGGGCTTTTGCTGGACCCAACTTCAGGAAAAAAAACAAGGTTATGCTACTTCATCCTTCCCACTCCTCCTCGTCCTCCAGCCCCACAGTCTCCTCGCTACCCAGTACCCCAGCTGGAGGAACAGGGGTGGGGAAGCCAGGCTGCGCAGGGGCCCTACTCACTCCACCATTTTTTCACTGCCTGTTGGTCAGAGCCTCTCTCTCTCTCTCTCTCTCTATCTGTTCTCAGTGGGGCTGGTCCACTTGGCCTTCCAGAGAAAGGAGGAGGGGAGTAAGAAGTTCAGGGGCCAGGGGAGCCTGGGTGGCTCAGTGGGTTAGGCCTCTACCTTCCGCTCAGGTCATGATCTCAGGGTCCTGGGATGGAGCCCTGCATCGGGCTCTCTGCTCTGCAAGGGGCCTTCTTCCTCCTCTCTCTCTCTCTGCCTGCCTCTCTGCCTACTTGTGATCTCTGTCAAATAAATACATAAAATCTTAAAAAAAAAAAAAAAAAAGAAGAAGAAGCAGCTCAGGGGCCAGGTGGGGAACAAGAGGGAGGGAAATCCACCTGTGTCTGGTCTCCTGGGAAACATGGCCTTGAGCAGCTCCCCAAGGAACTGGGATCCGCATCCCCCTTTCCATCCCTGAGGAGGTAGCTTTCCCGGGAAAGGAGGGAGGTCGAGGAGGGAGGGGTCGAGCCCCTGCTGTGCTGCCAGTCTTTTCTCTCTTTTTGGAGCCTGACTCTGCCTGGCTCTGAGACACCTTCCGCACTGCTGTGGTGGGTTCTGCAGGAAACAGGAAACCGGGTTTAGCAGCCATCCCCTCAAGCCCCCGGGAGTAGCGGGGTGTGCCGTTAGCTACGGGCTAGAATGAAGTTTTGCATAATGAATGAACACCGGGTTCCACCGGAGAGTTCTTGCGCCAGAGACTTTCGGTGGTTGGCAGCCACTGGTACCCTGAGCGCACGTGTACGCTCTTCTGACTTCTTAGGAAATGCCCTTTGGGGGCATTAAAAAAGCAAGAGTACCTCAAGTTCCCTTTTTGAGCCTCTTTTTTTTTTTTAATTTTTAAGAGATTTTATATTTATTTGACAGAACACAGAGAGGGAACACAGGCAGGGGGAGTGGGAGAGTGAGAAGCAGGCACCCCTCTGAGCAGAGAGCCCCCGGTGCGGGGCTCAAATCCCAAAACCCCATCACAGGACTCCTCCGGGGATCATGACCTAAATGGAAGGCAGGGGCTCAAGGACTGAGCCACCCAGGCGTCGCCCCCCCCCCCCGCACCCCCTTTCAGAGCCTCTTGAGCAGTATGAAAAACTAAAGAACAATCCAGGAACAGGTGCTGGTTTGGTCTCCCCAGCCAAAGGTTGGCCCTGCTCACGGCACTGGAGGGCATGAAGGCTCTGTTTGGAGGGAAGAGAGGGTCACCCCTGAGCAGCTCCAGGCGGATTGCAGACCTGGTGCTCACGGTCAAGCACAAAGGTAAACAGAACACAGCAGTGGGTTAAAGGGATCTTTTTCTCTTCCTGCCGCTGACAGACATGAGCTTTGGCCTGGGGCCCAAACTTCTTATCCTTGAAAAACACATTTTACAGATTGCTGGCAAAAAACAGCCAACCCAGATTAAGCTGCCAGACCTAACTATTTTCGATCTTCCTCCTACTCCTCTTGAAAAAAGTAAGAGATGAAGATTTTCTAGGATGCTTCTTCTCTTGTCTTCCCCGAAAGACAATGAGATCAACTAAAAGAAAGCGGGCGGGCGGGGGGGGGGGGCGGGGGAGACTGTGAGGGGTTTGTTGCCTCCCAGAGCCCCAGAGAGCCCCTTGTATAAAATTCCAGGCCAGCTCAGGAACAAGGAAGGTATTTGCATTTCGGGAGGTTTCTTGGGTTTCTGATAGGATTCCTTCACCGGGCAGCGGATCCACGAGGATATTTAAGGATTTATTTACAGATCGTTAACTTACTTGTTGGGGAAGCTGAAGGGCAGAGAAATTTGGAACTGACATTTTGGGAGTGCAGCTCTCAAAGAGCGATCAAGCAGAAATAAAGATAAAGTGCTTTTGAAATGATAATGTAAAGTAATGGGGACAGGCGTTTGTATCCAAGGCACTCACCTACCCTCCACAGTGTCAAGGGAAGCCCGCACATATTGGTCTACATTGACTATATAATTAATATTTCTGTGACCGGCAACCCTTGGTGGTCCCTAAAACACTTCCAGAAGCTACCACATAAACGGGATCATCGCAAAACAGGTTACTGCAGAATGGATTCTACTTTTTACCACAGGACCCAGGTTATAAACGCGGAGCTACATTCCTGCTTAGGGACTTGGCATCAAACACATCAGATAGGATTTGATGAGTTCTGTTGGAAAGGCAAAAATAAATTAACTTTGAACTCCATGGTCATTATACCTAGTACCATCATGCTCCACGCACGATAAAGTGGGTGTAAAGGGATTATATGCGTCCCGGGGGTCTCCCATTATTCCTCCTTGACTGTCAGCGCGTAGAACCGTGTAGAACTGTGCAGGACATCGTCACACTGACCGTGAGGTATGGAAGGCAGGTGTTGGTTCTTGAGTTCAACAGATGGGGAAATGGGATTCTAAACGCGCAGCTGGTCAGAACTACAGCAGGGACTTACAGACCATAGGGGTTCCTTTCTTTTCCTAAGTGTAGTCATTTTGAACCATAGCATAGAGCTCCTGAGAGAGGGTGGACAGTGTGTATTTGCTTCTTTGCCCTCTTGCGGAGCGGGATGCTGTTTTAAATGCACCCTGTTCTAGCCCCCCCAAACTCCATTTTGTTGCTATCTCTAATTTTTGTTTTTAAGTAAGCTTTATGCCCAGTGTGGGGCTTGAACTCATGACCCCGAGATCAAGTCCCATATTCTGCAAATGGAGCTAGCCAGGGGCCCCTAGTTGCTTCTTCTAAATCAAAACGCCTTTCTATGTTTTTATGAGGAAACTGAGGGCTATATAAAGTTATAAAGATACTTTTAATAATGACTCACACAGAAGGAAAGTGCAAGGCATGTTACACTATAAATGTGATCTGAAAGTGACATTTAAAATAAACATTTACTTTGCAATACTCCTATTTGTTTTTTCTAGAATTTAAATGAGGCTTTTGGAACCAGATTTTTAAAATAAACTGTAAACTGTCCCTAGGGAGCCTTCGCTGACACCTTTTTTTGTTTCTTTCCTGAAGTTCCCAGCCAAGGTTTTCAAAATCAGTCCCCTGACCTTTGAGCTGCTGGAAATGCAGTTTGACAGTTTGTTGACAAGAACAGCAACACTTCACACTTCATTGGAAAGCCATAAAAGCATGTTCCAGGTCATTAACTGAGACTTTTAAGAGGAGTTGCTTGCAGCATTTGGGTAGTGGGATTAAGGAAAATTTCTTGTACAGTTTTCATGGCCTTCATAAAAAAAATGATTTAAGACATGGGTTTCCAATGTGCAGAATGCAATTAAAATTCTTGATTCATGGCACGTTCTCATCATGGGAGCAGGCATGACCCTATTTTGCTTCATGGTATTTTTCTCTGCTACTCTACACCTGCTGGAACTAATGCCAACCAAGAACTAGCCTATCACAAGCATTTCCCCTTGACCTAAGTAAGGGTGACCCCCCTGTCCTCGCTCTCTGCTTCTTACCCAGGTTATTTCTCTCCTAAATTTGGTGTGTGCCATTTCTTTGCCTTTTGAAAAGGAATTTTACCAAATATGCTCGTACATCTGAAATAAAGACATAATTGGGCTTGCTTGGTTAATAAAATTAGTATTGCACTGTATTTACTCTTCTCTAGCCTATTTTTACTTAATGGTGTTTCTGAGACGTCCACGTGGTTAGTCAAACCGCAGTTCATTCATTTTCACCTCCGTATTTTCATTGCATGACTCTACCAAATTGTATTTATGTTTTCTCCTGCCAATAGAGAATTGGATTGTTTCTATTTCTATTTTTTTAAAGAAAGATTTTATTTATTTATTTGACAGAGAGATCCCATGTAGGCAGAGAGGCAGACAGAGAGAGAGGAGGAAGCAGGCTTCCCCACCGCTGAGCAGAGAGCCCGAAGCGGGCCTCCATCCCAGGACCCCGGGATCATGACTTGAGCTGAAGGCAGAGGCTTTAACCTGCTGAGCCACCCAGGTGCCCCTAAATTTCTTTTTCTAATACAAACTTTCTGTCTACGAACCTTCTTTCTATGTTACATCGCACAGGAGCTCATTTTGTGTGGGGGCAGATACCCAGACGTGGAATTACTGGGTCTTAAAGCACGAACAACTCTACCAAATGACAAACTAATTTTCCAAGTGTTGTATTAAATTTACATTTCTACCAGCAGTGTGATCACATTGGTTCACACTCCCTTCAAACGTGGTGTTGCCAGACTTTGTCATTCTTATCTGCACTTGGACAACGATACCTCTATGTGGTTTTGACTTACATTTCCCCAGTAACGAGGTCAAGATTGTTTCACGTTTCTCCACTATGTCTGTTTCCTCTTCGGTGAAAGGAAGGCCTGTTTGAATTTACAGCACAGTTTTCTATCAGGTTACTCTTCTTTTTCTTAGTTGTTGGTAGGAATCTTTATATATTCTGCATGCTAATTCTTCTACTTGTGTAAATTTTGGTTTCTTTACAGTATGCTGATGACATGTTTTGATGATTCATTTAAATGTGTCTGGATTTGTTAATAACACCTTTCATATTAGTGTGCTTTTGTCACTTGTTTAGAAAACTCTTCCCTATCTTAAGATCGGCAAGATTTTCACCTACATTTTCTTCTAAGGGCTCAAGTTCCCTTTTGACATTTAAGCTTTTAATGCTTCTAGGTTTGATTTTTGTATAAGATGTGAAATAAGCTCAGCTTTCATTTTTTTGGCTCCATTTGTGATTCAGTGTTTCTTTTTCCCACTTTCTACTTCCAACATGTCTTAAAAATTCAAATATGCATGGCTCTGATTGTGGGCTCTCTATTCTGCCCATTGGTGAGTTCGTTTGTTCCTACCTCATTAACACACTGCCTTCATTATTATAACTTTACAATAAATCATTATATCTGCAGGATAATTCTCTCCATTATTTTTCTCCTTCAAAAGTATCTTGTCTAATGTGCTATGGTGAGTGCTGTGAAGTGTGTAAGCCTGGTGATTCACAGACCTGTATCCCTGGGGCTAATAATACATTATGTGTTAATAAAAAAATAAAATATTATATTAAAAAATCTATCCTTGGCCTTTTGCTCCTTCACATATATTAGAATCAACTTCTCGTGTTCTATGAAAAACCTTGTTGAGATTTTTGACTGTAATTGATTTGCAGTACATGTGGAGATCAATTTGGAGAGAACTGGCATATTTATGATAAAAATCTTCCTATCCATAGAGATGCGATATTTCTCCATTTAGGTACTCTTTCATGTTCTTTTGCCAAAATTTTCTAACTTTCTATGTATAGATCTTGCACATCTTTTGTTAACTTTCCCCCTAGAAATTTTTATAGTTTTATAGTATTATAAATCAATAATATGGATTAAAAAAATTTTTTTTTAAGATTTTATCCATTTACCCGACAGACAGAGATTACAAGTAGGCAGAGAGGCAGGCAGAGAGAGAGGAGGAAGCAGGCTCCCTGCTGAGCAGAGAGCCCAATGTGGGGCTCAATCCCAGGACTCTGAGATCATGACCTGGGCCAAAGGCAGAGGCTTTAACCCACTGAGCCACCCAGGCGCCCCAATAATATTGATATTTTAAAACAAATTTTTAAATTGTGTCTGGTATATGGAAATGAAATTGAATTTGTTATCATATCAAAGTTTTCTATTATGTCTAATAATTTATTTTTAAATTCTTTAGGGTATTTTTACCTAGACAATCATATCATTTGCAAATAGTAAGTTTTATTTCACCCTCAATCCTTACACGTTTGATTTCTTTTTTGTGACCTTTTGTGTTGCATAGGATCTCTATAGATGAACTAAAGAGATAAAAGCAGGCACCTTTAGTTCTTTCCTGACTTTCAAAGGAAAATTTCCAATGTTTTCCTACTTAGCATGATTTTTTATTTTAAGGGTTTTATTTAAGATTGGATGTTTTAAAAGTTTTTTTGTTTTGTTTTGTTTTTAAGGAAGATTTCTTTATTTTAGAGAGAGAAAGGGAGAGTACAGGGAGATGCAGAAGGAGAGAATCTCCAACCAGACTCCCCATTGAGCATGGAGCCCAATGTAGGGCTCCATCTCACAACCCATGAGATCAGGACCTGAGCTGAAACCAAGAGTAGGAAGCTTAACCGACTGAGCCACCAGGTGCCCCAAAGATCAGACTTTAATGAGACTCTTGAAGTCTCATATAACATTCTGTTTTCATTCCATTGGCCAGAATTTAGCCACCAAACTACACATGGCTGCAACAGAGGCTGGGATATAGTCTTTTAGTTGGGTGGCATGGAGCAAATGGATTTCTTTTAATTTAACATAGAAAGGAAGGAATGGATATTTGGTCTTTACCACATCTTGGGATGTTGTCCAGAAACCAAGGTGGGCAGTTAGGCTAGTATCACATGGATATTTTGCAAGACAAAAAATGTCTTCTAAAAAAATGTCTTCTAGAAATGTCTTTCCATGAAATTATAAAAACAAATAACAACACTACAAAAAAGCTGCAAGCTATTTCTTTAATCCATGGGTCAACCTAATCTACTTCTGATTTCAGAGCTTCAATCTGGGGCAAACCCCAGATTCTTTTCTTTTCAGAAAGGGAAGAATAGAAAGCCTATTGCTGTTCATTTATTTATTTTTTATTATTTATTGACTTACTTATTTTTTAATTTTTACTGTTCATTTATTTTAAAATGCTCAAAGTGGGAGTGCCTAGCTGGTTCAGTTGGTGGAACGTATGATTCTTGATCTCAGGGTCATGAGTTCAAGCCCCATGTTGGGCACAGAGCTAACTTAAAAAAGTAAAAATAAAAAAATAAAAGTAAAATGTTCAGAGTGGAATTACTGGGGCCAAATGAAAATCTTCATGGTAGAATGAAACTTTGAAGTCTTAACCAGTTTTCATTCCAGGGCCACTTGTTACCCCAACTACCCTGGCTTCCTTAAACTTTGAAAGGTTCTCTACCAGCCCAGGAAGCTAAGACACTACACTTGGTAGGTTGTTCCCGAAGAAATGTAGTGGGAATCAAATGAGTTAATGCACAGGTACTGTATATTCAAAAAATATTTTTTGCAGTCTTTCGTAAAGGCTGAAAGAGCTTGGGTCTTTCAGCATACTGGGTCAAGGTCATGACATTAAAAAAAAAAAGAAGATATAGAACAATAAATCAGAGTGAGATTTCTAGGGCTAAGGGAGAGGAGAAAAGAAAGTCAGATGATCCTGGGAGTGTCCAGTAGGCTGGAGCTAGTTGATGACCATTGCCCCGGATATGGACATATTGGGTAAGAGATGACAGAACGCCAGATGGTTTTGAGGATCTGAGGATCAGAGAGCATCCATGTCTGCTTCCTGGGTGGGGGAGTGGGTTGGAAATCATGGTAAAGTGTGTGTGGACTGAGGGAGCTTGGGATCATTTTCAGACTCTCAGACTTCTGAGCAGTACAGGAACACCCAAAGGGAAGTGGTGAGAAAGTGACTGAGAGCAAGCAGGCAGATCTGAAGGGGCCGTGGGGGTGAGGCTGAGGAAGACCCAGCTCCCAGGACCAGCTGCTGGCTCCTGGAGCATCTCAGTGTATTTGTTATGGGGGTGGGTGTGGCTTCACCCTAGAGCAGATGGGGGACAATGGCATGAGGGGCAGATGGTGCCTTTTGGGGCTATCATAATATGTAAGCTCCCCAGAATCAAAACGCCATCTTGGAGGGGAGGAGGGGGGAATTTAAAAGTTGAAGTAACCGAGTTTAATGAGTTTATCAGAAATAGCTAAGATTATATTAATAAAGCCTCAAAATGGACATAAGCTATAAAAAAATAAACAGGTTACATTTTTAAATACCTGTGTAGTGAGAAAATATTTTACCTTTTGCAATTTCAGGACTCTAGGGATGTATTGCAAAATAGCCCAGCAGAATATGGGCTCCTCAACTGCCAGAATGATAGATTCATTATATTTTTCTCCCCTGTACCTAACGGAGCTGCCTAGCACTTACTGGATACTTAATATCTGTTGGATGAAATCATTTTCCAGAAAGGTTATTATTAGCCATTTACATAAATGGTATGCATCTACTTATTTAATCAATCTGAAATCTATCTGGGGGAATAAGAGAATCTAACTTGCTTTTCCCCTAAATGTCTAATTTTCTCAGTGTCAGTTATAGAATGATGTTTCTATCATCCATTGGTTTTTGACATTTCCTTTTAGTCTAAATCATTATTTGTAAGATGGTATACTTCAGGGTTAACTATTGTACAGCTACATTATTAACAGACTGCTTAGTTATTCCTTTTACAAGTAATGATTACTCCTCAGCTCAAAGCCCAGCAAAGGGTCCTCGTTTCACTGAGAGTAAAAGCCCACGTCCTTACAACGGCCTATAAGACCCCTGATGACCTGGACCCCAGTATACGTCTCTGTCCTCATCCCTTACTAGTTTGCCCCGTCCATGCTCAGTCCAGTCTGGCGACCTTGGCCTCCTTGCGGTTCCTCGGAATTTTAAAGTGTGTCATCTTTGCTAAGCAGGAAATAGATGTCTCAGAATGCACTTCTCCTTCCTGTTTGCAATGGCCTCAGGAGAATCCGGTGTAAGGCCTGGAAGGCAGCAGTGGAGCAGCAGCCACTGTGCTGCGGAGGTGGGGACAGGGGGCCCAGTGCCAGTGCACGAGTGCTGTCTCCGATCTGCTGGCTCTGTTCATGACGGGCAGCTCTGCCAGCTACTGCCAGATCTTCGTCTTTTCCCAGTTCTGAGTCAGGTGTGTGCAGCTCTGCAGCTCACCTCTGCAGTTGAGGTGGCTCTGGTTTCACGGATTCTGGTTGTTTTTCTGTTTCCTATTCTTCCCTGATTCCCACTCAGCTTTCCTTCCTGACTGCTGGTGCTCCTGGTCTACCATGACTTCCTCATACCACCAGATGCAGAGGCCACCAGGCTTTGTCACCAGCTCCCCGGATTGCGTGAGGCCCAACCCTTTGAACAGATTCCTTTGAACTCTGATACGTTTGCACACGTGATATGTGTTTCTACCTCAGTACCTTTGCCTGAGCTGTTCCCTCTGGATACTGTTCCCTGAAAACCTCAGGATCAACACCCTCGCTTCCTTCAAGCATTCCCTCCACATTTGCAAAGAAAAAGACTTTAGTCTCTAGTCTCCAAATCTCCCTCAAAGTTTTGAATCAGCTTTCTCTTTTCTCTTTTGTTTCTGTCACAAAATTTTACCTAATTGGTTGGTAGCACATCTTTTTTTATTTACCGAGCTTATGTGTATCCTTTGTTGTTTGTCCTTTCCTCTGAAATGTAAGCACCATGAGGCACTTTGTTTGCCTCACTGACCCAACCCTGGCGCAAAGTAATACTTAATAAACATTTGTTAAATATATGAATTATTATAGCATTATGTTTGTATTTTTAAGTAATTATGGGGGACATAAAAACATGTCTATTACTTAAAAAAAAAAAAATGCCATGACACCTTAAAGAAGGTAATAACTGGTCAAAAGACCAATACAGGACTTTCTCCTCTATGTTGGTAAATCATCTGATTTTGCCACCAGGTAGCATAATTAACTGCGACTAAAACCTCACACATATGTATAACTAATCTTCCTTTTTTCTCCAAAGTAAATTACATATGGCTTTTTGTTTTTGTTTCTTGCCAGGGGGAGAGTGATTGTGATGCTCTGCTCCTCAGGGAAGAATCCCCCCTGCAGAGAAGGACTTGCTACATATGTATGTGAAGGAAGAGAAGGCAGAAGTAACTTCCCAGGGTCACTAGTGCAGCTAGAGAAAAACACTGTAACTCAACCCTACTGCCAGCGACCAGAGTGGTTTTGATAGCAATGAGGAGTCTGAGATGAAGGTGGGACAGAGAGAGGCAGGAAGCCTGTAGGACGGCTGATCCCCTGCTTGAACAAGACGGTGGACACAGACAGGGAGCAGAGTGGGATGCTGATGATTAGACAGTAAACAACGAGTCAAACTGAGAAGAGCCATAGGTGCTTCCACTCACAGTCATTGTCACAAGTCTTATTAGGCACGTTACCATGTATTTTTGTTTTTTCTCCCTTAAATGTTTTTATTATGTAGTATTTGATACATTTGAAAGTGTATCAACGCTCTTCGTTATGAAGTATAATAATACAACAAACACACATGAACCCACCACCCAATTTATACCAGAATATTGTTAGTGCCTTTGAAACCCCCAAGTGCTCCTCGTGGATGCCAACTCCCTTTTCTCCCTCCAAGGTAATCATGTTTTGAATCTTATCATTCTCTTGCTTTTTTAGAAAGAAAATGTTTAACCATGTATCACTGTATACCTACACAATAGTTTGCATTGTTTCATTCTGAGCTTAATATAAAAATAGTATCACAAAGTCTTCTATGATTTGCTATTTTTACTTTCCATTGTTTCTAAGATACACATTTGTTGTATATAGATGTAATTTATTCATTTTCATAGCAGTGAAGTCCCAAAACTTTAAATTGTTATAACATTTTTAAAGTTTTACCTTTCACATTTAGGTTTTTGTTTTTTTTTTTTAAAGTTTAATATATTTAAGTCATCTCTACATCCCATGTGGGGCTCCAACTCATGACCCCGAGATCAAGAGTCACAAGCTTTTTCAACTGAATCAGCCAGGTTCTCTCTCATTCCAGTTTTTAACAGATCTGAAAGTTATCTTAATTATGGTCTGAGAGAGAAATCAATTTTTTTAAAATATGGATAACCAATTGTCCCAGCATCAAATATTAAAGAGCTCATTCTTTTTCTACTCATTTACCTAAACATTAATTCAACAAATATATACTGATTATGTGCTAGGCATTTTGTAAACACTGAATCTGCGATATCTTCCACATCATGTATCAAATTTACATATTTGCATAGTTTCTTTCTTTCTTTTTTTTTTTTTTAAAGATTTTTATTTATTTATTTGACAGACAGAGATTACAAGTAGGCAGAGAGGCAGGCAGAGAGAGGAGGAAGAAGGCTCTCTGCTGAGCAGAGAGCCCGATGTAGGGCTCGATCCCAGGACCCTGGGATCATGACCTGAGCCGAAGGCAGAGGCTTTAACCCACTGAGCCACCCAGGTGCCCCGCATAGTTTCTTTCTTAAATATTTCTTCTATTGGTGAGTTTTGTCTTTCCTTCACATTATTACCATATCAATTATAATAGGTTCATACTAAGTGTTACTACTTAATCTTCTCTAGGAGTGTCTTGATTATCTGAGGGCTTTTGCTCTTCCATAGGAATCCATTTGTCAAGATTTTCCAGAAACTTTGGAATTTTTATTGTAATTGAATGATGTTTGTTTACTAAACAGAGAAGTTTTATAGTTTTCTTACTAATAATTTTGCAATATTAGCTTTATCTCTCACTTCATAAGCCTTTGTTACTTTAGATTATATATTTTCATAAATTACGGTTTATAACTGATGCTCTACATAGAAATGCAGTTTTTGTATACTGATCTTAGATTCAGTTATTTCCTAAACTCATTAATTCTAGTACTTAGTTGGTAGATCATTTTGGGTATCTATGTGGATACATGTTATGTATTAATAACAGATTAGTTTCTTGCTTTCTTCCTTTTTTTAAATTTTTTGCTTTCTTATATGTACTTTTTTCCTTGTCTTACTGCATTGGCTAGGATCCCCAGTACAATACCAGCTCATTTTTATGTACTCTATGTCCTATGTTCTCCTCTCCATTCAAGCCTCTATACCTCCTCTCTCCTCAGTGGGTGACCTTGCTTTTTAGTTCATGTTCAGAAACAGGTGCAGGGCGCCTGGGTGGCTCAGTCAGTTAAGCCTCCAACTCTTGATCTCAGCTCAGGACTTAATCTCATGGTCATGAGCTTAAGCCCAACTTGGGGCTCCAGGTTGGGTGTGCAGCCAACTTAAAAAAAAAAAAAAGAAAAGAAAGAAAGAAAGAAAAGAAACAGGTGCAAAGAGAAATTCTTCAGTCTAATCACCAGAATCTACAAACACAACTTTAAAATTCTGTTTTTCTCTCCTAATATAATGGATGAACTGTGTTTGCTGTCACCAATATCAGCCTTTCCTTTGGGTATCAGATCCCTTCTCACACATTCTCAAGGACTCAGCTCTGCAATCATCCCTCCTCTCCTTGCATCATCATTTTTTTTTTTTTAGACCTAAAGTGAATCAATCTTCTCAGCTTAAAAACATGCTGTAGGGGTACCTTAGTGGCTCAGTCATTTGAAGGACCAACTCTTGATTTTGGTTCAGAACATGATGTTAGGGTTGTGGGATTGAGCCCTATGTCCCCGCTCTGCACTTGGCAGGGAGTCTGCTTGAGATTCTTTCTCCCTCTCCCTCTATCCCCCCCCCCCCCCCCGTGTGCTGTCTCTCTGAAATAAATAAATCTTAGAAATGCCCCACATCCACCTTCAGCTTTTCCAGTTCCCTGCCCAACTTTATCGCAAAACACCTCAAGAGTCATCTACACTTGCTAGTTTCCACTCTCACCACAAATCATTCTGTTGGACTACTCAGGCTGTTCCCAGAACTTCACTGAAATGGCCTTAGTCAAAGACAATACACTCCACATTGTCAAATGCAAAGGTTGATTCTCAGTCCTCATCTTACTTAATCTCTCAGCATTTGACAACTGATCTTATCAGCTGTCGGTGTGTGTGTGTGTGTGTGTGTGCATGTGTAGGTGTAAATACATGGTGTTTGTGTATTTAGTCACTTACTCAACAATTTATTTTTTCAAAGAGGTAAAGCATTTGGCTGTATGATACAGATACACCTCTATTTAAACCACTAAAGGATGGTTTCTGTTATTTGCAACTAGATGTATTCCTTGCTGATTTATATAGTTTTCTTTAAAATTCCTATAAAAGGAACACTAGGAGCAAACAGTTATTAGAAGCTTATTAGATGCAAATAGTACAGTGGGAGGAAAAACTGAATTGAGAGTCCAGATTTACTTTCCCTTTGGGACTAGAGTGGATGTTATTTCCATCTTCAAGCCTGCTATACTTCACGTCCCACTTATAAAGTGACTAAGTTGTATCTCTAAAGCAATGGTTTTTAAAATCTCTTCTCAGATCATGGGTAAAATCAGGAGCACACACACAACCTCTGATTTAAAACTGATTTAAAATGAAATTTTACACGATTTCGTTTGAATTCCTGGAAAAAGGAAAACTATGTCAAAACGATTTCCATACCTTGATTGCTCCATCACGTCTGGTCACTGTGCTAAGCAAGAAGAAAGCAATTACTTAGGGAGAACAGTCATTTTCTCTACTCATCTTCCCTCCTCTCACTAAATATGTAGGTCAGCAAATAAGAAAATGAGAATTTCTGCTTTCCATAAGATGGAATAGAGATGTACTTTTCCCTATTTCTCTAATGAAGAACAACTAAAAACCTGGAACATCATATATAAAACAATCATAAGTTTCTGAAAGATGGAGAGATGATGAAACAGTAGCCAGGGACCTTGGGACCCAAGGAATACACAACGCAGTGGTGATTGCCTGGATTTTCTATTTACCTCATACATATCAGACTTGGAGCTGAAGAAGCTGGTGATCTGGAAACGCCAATAGGTGTGTGCGTGCGCGCGCGCACACACAGACACACAGACACACACACACACACACAGTTCTGGCAAAAGGCGACTGTCTCTAGTCAAAGGATAAGAGAAAGGGCAGTCTAGTAAGAAATGTTTAGACAATAAACCCACTCTACTCCAGCCAAACAGCACAGGAAAAAACTGTGGGCCTGCCAATACCCACAAAGTACAATGAGGAGCCTATAGTTGTTTCCATGTGAGGTAATCAAGAGGTGGCCCGACCTCTCTCTGCTGGAACAGTCAAAGGAGGCCTGCTAAAACAGAAAGCTGATGTAAGCACCAGAGTCTCATAACGTGATGCCCAAAATGTCTAGGTTTCAAGTAAAAATCACTCATCATACCAAGAACCAGCCGAATGAGAAAAGACAATGAGAACACTGAATTACAATTCTGAAGCAGTTCTAATACAAATGCTTCAACAAGCATTTATAAGCAGTCTTTTTTTTTTTTAAGGATTTTATTTAGTTGACAGAGACATAGCGAGAGAGGGAACACAAACAGGGGGAGTGGGAGAAGCAGGCTCCCCGCTGAGCAGGGAGCCCTATGCAGGGCTAGTCCCAGGACCGAAGGCAGAGGCATGATCTCAGGGTCCTGGGATCAAGGCCCACACGGGCTCCCTGCTCAGCAGGGAGCCTGCTTCCCCCCTCTCTCTGCCTGCCCCTCTGCCTACTTGTGACCTCTCTGTCAAATAAATAAAAAATCTTAAAAAAAAAAAAAAAGATCAAGAGTCACATACCCTTCTGAGTCATGAGGAGTGCCCCCCAATGGAAACTTTAGAACTGAAAAATACAATACCTGAACAATGGATGGACAGAATCAAAGACACAGAAGAAAGAAATCATTGAGTTAGAAGACAGATGTTACACAACTTCTGGAGAGAAAATAGACTATAAAAAGCAAAATAAGAGGAGATCTCTGAGACCTGCAGAACTGCAACAACAAAAAAATCTAACATTTATGTCATTATTGTCCTAGAAGAGGAGAAAGGGGGCAGAGCTGAAAAAGGCCTGGAAGAAGTAACGGCTGAAAACTCCCAAATCTGGCAAAGGATATAAATCTATAGATTTAAGAAGCTGAGCAAATCCCAAACAGATAAAACTTGTTTTGCCTGATCTCTTTTTTTTAATCATTGTTTTATTTTTAATGTATTGTATCCTATTTACATGAGCTTAACATATAAATAGTAAAATTAACAACCTAATATATAAGGCAAACTATAGAACACCACAGTCAATAGAATATATGTTCTTTCAAGCACATGAAATAACATTTTTTTTTTAAAGATTTTATTTATTTATTTGACAGAAGAGAGATCAGAAGCAGGCAGAGAGGCAGGCAGAGAGAGAGAAGGAAGCAGGCTCCCGGCTGAGCAGAGAGCCCGATGCGGGGCTCGATCCCAGGACCCTGCGATCATGACCTGAGCCGAAGGCAGAGGCTTAACCCACTGAGCCACCCAGGCGCCCCTGAAATAACATTTTTGATCATAAACTAGGTCAAAAAGCAAGTCAAAGCAAATTTCAAAGAGGAATGATCATTGCAAGAGACCTCAATGCAGTCAGTCACCTTAGAAGCCAATAAAAAAAAGTTAGAAAACGCCATTTTGCGAAATACATTACCAAATTACCAATAGGACAAAGAACTGTAATGTAAAACGTGATACATTTAGAACCAAAATGATAAAAATACCAGACACGGACAACTTGTGTTTTAAAGCTCAAACAGTTACATAGTGGAAAATATAAAATCACAAACGTGTGTATTAGGGAAAAAGCTTGAAAAATTAATGAGCTAAGTGACCATTTCAAACAAGGGTGAAAAAAACAGAGCACAGCAAAGCAAATCCAGAGAAAGTAGAAGAAAAGGGCTAATGAAGGGAAGAGCAGAAATTAAAGAAAGAGAACAAACTAATAAGGATCAACAAAATTGATCCTTTAAAAATATGGATCTAATTTCATGCTAATAAATTTGAAAACTGAGATGTAATGGAAAAATTCTCAAAATATTATTGATTCAAGAAAGACTTAAAAATCTGACTAGTCCTATAATCATAAATAAGACTGTGACAGTGATTTTTTTTTTTAAGATTTTACTTATTTATTTGACAGAGAGAGAGATCACAAGTATGCTGAGAGGCAGGCAGAGAGAGAAGCCCCTGCTTTCAGCTCAGCTCATCATCTCAGGGTCCTGGGATCAAGCCCCACATGGGTCTCTCTGCTCAGCAGAGAGCCTGCTTCCTCCTTTCTCTCTCTGCCTGCCTCTTTACCTACTTGTGATCTCTCTCTGTCAGATAAATAAATAAAATCTTTAAAAAAAAAAAAAGAAGGGGTGCTCAATCTTATTCATAATCAGGTGAAATATTTCATACTCATTCCAGTGTGAAATATTTCATACTCATTGAATTATTAAAAATTGAACATTTGAAACAACCCCAAGTGTCTGTAAGACTATGAAGCAATGGGCTCCCTCATCCACTACCAGAGGAAATGTAAATTGGTATAACCATTTTGAGAAATGGTTTACATTACCTAAGTTGAATAGGCATCTACCCTACAACTCAACAATTCACCGTATCACTCATAACAGCAAAAGCTCCAAATAATCCAAACGTGTATCCATTCGGTATATTTATACAATGAAACTATACCAGTGAGTACTAATAAACTACAGCTAAATTCATAGGCAGAGATAAATTTCAAAAAAAAAAAATTTCCAAGAAAGTAAGAAAAACAAACAAACCCAAAATCAAAACCCCAAACCATTTTGTTTTTATAAACTTCAAAAGCAGCAACCAAAACCACAGATTATTTAGGATGTAAAAGCTACCAAAAAAAAAAAAAAAAGGGAAGAATTACTATAACATTTGGAATTGAAGATCCAACCAGGGAGGGGAAGTGAAAGGAGTCTGAGAGGCATCGGTAACATTGTTTCTTGGTTGGACAGCTGTGCATTTTCATATATTTTTATATGGGCTGTATTTCATAACAGAATTATCTTTGAATGGTATAGTAGATTGAATAATGGCCACCCCAAAATATCAAATTCTAATCCTTGGAGTTCATTAAACATTACCTTGGTAAAAGGGTCTTTGTGGCTGTGATTAACAATCTTGAGATGCGATCAATTTGGATTATCCAGTGTGCCCCAAATGCCGTCATAATTATCCTTAGGAGAGACACAGAGAGTCCACAGACACATAAGAAAAGGCAATGTGACTCCGAAAGCAACAACTAAGAGAGATGGAACCCCACTCAGGGAAGCTATTACCACCATGAGTCGATTCTCCCTGAGAGCCTCTGGAGGAGTGCAGCTCTGTGGACACCACAATTTCACAGATGAAAACAGATTTTGGCCTTCTGGCCTCCAGACCAGAGAGAACAAATTTCTGTCTGTCAAGCCATCAGGTTTGCCGCGATTTCTTCCAGCAGCCTCAGAAATTGCATACAAATGGGGTGGGAGAGAGCTGCCTGGGAAGGACTGCTAAGGAGACCCAGCCAAATGCTAGACAAAGTTGTATCAGTCTGCACAGCTGGCTGATTTTTCCAGCAGAACTCGCCAGTCTGAAGGTAGGACTAGAGAAAGCTGACAGAGTGATATGTAGTTGGAAATCTGCTAGGTGAGGAAATCAAGAATATTGGCAGAAGGGTTGGGTTAAGGAGGTGAGAATGGGGGAGATCCCCCATTCTGTGACTAAGGTTCTATTCACCTATTTGAGACCTCTATCTGGGTCTAACAACAGCCTTCTCAGCTCTGATGATGAATCAATACATCCTGTAAAAAGACTGAAACATATGTAAATCAATTTCTGCATTTCTTCAAACAACTTAGTATCGGGCATAAAAGTCTTTATAGTTCTTATATGGGATAATGGCTTGAGACTCCTTTCGATAAATTACACACAAAACCGGTTTTTCAGATTGGCCCAGTAGTATAGGATCTGCCGTGGTGCCTTCTGTTGACAGGAAGCAATGCTACTCCACCTTTACTATACATGAAAACATCAGAGGAATGTTCCAGTGCAGAGTCAGGTTCAGCAGCTCTGGAGGGAGGCCTGAGATTCTGCATTTCTTCTGGCTCCAAAGTGACCCTGACAGCTGCTAATCAGTGGATGAGTCAGATGAAAAATCTTCCTAAGAAGCTTCTGCAGAACCAATGAGGAATATGTCATTTTGATGTCCCGGGATTATGAAAATGGCTAATGGGGCTGTGACAGGGACTCAGACTGCACCTTGGATGGAAACATGAGGTAGTTTGCATCTACTAGTATAAGTCAGTTTAGCATACAAGATTAATATGCAAAAAATTTATGTTTCTATATAAAAATATGATTACAATGGCATAAAAATATTAACTATGAGGGATAAATCTGAAAAACCATGTAAGACTCTGTACACTGAAAACTACAAAACACTGCTGAGAGAAATTAAACACATATAAATGGAGAGTTACACCATGTTCACAAGTCGAAGCCTCAATAAGTCAGTTCTTTCTGAATTATCTATAGGCTCAACACAATTCCAGTCAAAACTCCAACAGGCATTTTTGTAGAAACTGAGCTGATTCTAACATTCACATGGAAATACAAGACCTCTATCAGCAGAAACAACTTTTTTCTAAACTTAGAAAAAAAAAAGTTGCAGGACTCACACGCTACCTGATTGCAACACTTACAAAGTTGCAACAATCAACACAGACAAATGGGTCAGTGAAAGAGAATACAGTGCAATTGACACACGTATATGGACTTTTTTTTTTTTAACAAAGGTGCAAAAACAACTCGCTGGACCAAGGACAGTTTTTCAGCAACCACCGGCCAAAAAAAAAGTAATTTTGATCAATACTATGCACTCATAAAACTAAACTCAAAATGCGCCGTAGTGCAAAATGTAAAACCCCAACCTATAAAACTTCTAGAGAAAAAAATATTTTTGACCATCGGTTAAACAAAGATTTCACAGATGCAACACCAAAAGCAAAATCCATAAGGAAAACACAATACATTTGAATCATCAAAATTAAAAACCTGTGGGGTACCTGGCTGCCTCGGTCAGTAGAGCATGTGCCTTCTGACTGCAGCGTTATGAGTCTGAGCCCTGTGCTGGGTGTAGAGATTAGTTAACAACAAAACAACGAAACAAATCTTTAAAACCTGTGCTCTCTGAAAGACTCAGAATGAAATGACAAGTTCAACAATGGACTATCTAAGAAGCCTCAAAACTCAGTAAACAAAACGCAATCCGTGGGCAAAAGTTTTGAACAGATACTTAAAGATATGCAAATGGCCCATGAGCACATGAAAACATGCTCCACATCATTAGCCATCACAGAAATGCAAGCAAGAACCACAATGAGATCCACGCCCATTAGAATGGCTAAATGAAAAGACTGACCATGCTAACTAAGTGTTGACGGAGATGTGAAAGAACTCAACTCTCACACATTGCTGGTGGGAATTCAGATTGCTAAAACCACTGTGGCATTTCTTAAAAGGTTAAACATAACGCTACTGTGTAATTCAGCTATCCCACTCCTAGCTATTGACCCCTGAGGGTGACATATGTCCATAAAAAGCCGTTTATGTGGACATTCTTAGCAACTTTACTTGTATTAGCCTCAAACTGGAAAGAGCCCTAATATCTACCAGGTGAACATGTACACCAATGGTGTATAATGGAACAACACTCAGCACCAAAAAGGAATGGGCTGTTGATACACAACATGGATCTCTAATTCTGCTGGGTGAAAGAAGGCCCGCAAAAAGAATGAATACTGTATGGAATAAATTTAAACATTTAAAATAAATACTGTATATAAATCCAACATTTATATACAACTCTAGAAAATGCAAACTAACAGTGACAAAGATCCACGGCTGCTGGGAAATAAGTGGGAGGGATGGGTGAAAGGGCTTACCAAGGGTGATGAGAACATGCTGGGTTTGACTTCTATAGATTTATTATCTTGATGTGGTGACAGTTTCACAGATACATAAAGACTTGTTAAATTGTATGCTCTGGATTTATAAATTATGATATGTCAGTTATACCTGAATGAAACTGTTTTTAAGAAACTGTATTAACTATATTTTTCAAATTCGACTAGCAAGCAAGGTCCCATTTTGTACAAGCAAAATCCAAATTGTAGTAATAAGAAATTCACTCTGATGCTGTGTTACAAAATATAACATGTAATAGTATTATCTTATTTTGGTCAATTTAACTTTTTTTTTTTTTTTGAAGATTTATTTGACAGAGAGAGTGAGAGCAAGTACGAGCTGGGGGTGGGGAGCAGGGAAAAGGGTAGAGAGGGAGAAGCAGGCTCCCTGCTGAGCAGGGGACCCAACGCAGGGCTCGATCCCAGAGTCCTGAGAGCATGACCTGAGCCAAAGGCAGACACTTAACTGACTGAGCCACACAGGCGCCCCTTAACTGGTACTTTCATTTATTCCACAATGTAAGAATTGTTGATATTGATCAAATTTTGTATATTACTAGGATGACCAAGATACAAGATGGTATAAATTTGTATTATGTTTGCTATTCTGAAACAAAATGCTATTATATTTTCAAATGAACATATAGTTCCTATTTTTCACAGATTTCAATAATAATCACTATGCAACTATAATCAGAGAAAGATAATAGGAGAAAAAAGGTTTAGTTTCCAAACAAAATGAAGAAATTATTTTTATATGTCAATATTTGCCACATAAAAAGTAGGAGAATCTACAAATTATTAAAATTAACTAGGCTTAGAAAGGTTACCTTGTAGAAAATCAATAGATTAGTCCGAAGCCCTGTAGAACAGCAATGAAAATGATAATATAGACTATAACTTAATTGTTATGATGTATAATAGTAACAAAGACTATAAGACACATAGATGTAAGTCTAAATCCTTATGTAGAAAATTACAATTGATAGATATGAAAGACCTAAATGGAGAGATAAACTGTGTTCATAAAGCCTCAGTATTATAAATGTGATCATCTCCCTAAGTTGATCTATTAATTGAATGCAATTCTTTTCAACTGAGGTCCCACAAAGGTTTTTGGGAACTTGACCAGCTGATCCTAAAATTTATACAAAAGAGTACAGGGCTCACAACAGCTGAGACAACTGAGTAAAAATAATGATGGTGCTCTGGTACTTACCCTATCAGACAGTAATTCTTATTAAAGAAAGATAGGGCTAGATATGGTGCTGGTCTAGAGCACACAGAGAGTTACAATTAATACGGAAACTTGATATATGACAGAGGTGACTAAAAGATGAACTTTTATTTTATTTTTTTTAAAGATTTACTTATTTGAGAGAGAGAAGAATACGTGTGTACACAGGGACTGGGGACAGAAGGAGAGAGAATCTCAAGCAGACTCTGTGCTGAGCATGGAGCCCAATGTGGGGGCTCCACCTGAGGACCCTGAGATCACCAACTGAACAGAAACCAAGAGTCAGACACTTAATCAACTGCACCACTCAGGTGTCCCTTATTTTTTACTTATTATTTTTAAGATTTATTTATTTACTTTAGAGAGCGAGAGCACAAGTGGAGGAAGCAAGGTAGTGGGAGAAGGGAGGAGAGGGAGGGAGAGAAAGTATCCCTAAGCAGATTCCCCCCTGAGCATGCAGCCCAAGGCAGGGCTTGATCCCAGGACCCTGACTGAGATCATGACCTAAGCCAAAACCAAGAGCTGGCTGCTTAACTGACTGAGTCACCCAGGCGTCCCCTAGAAGATGAACTTTTAAATACAGGTAGTATGAAAATTGGGTATGAGTATTGAAAAATACAAAAATTAGATCCCTATCTCAAACTATATACAAAAATACACTGCCAATGGCTTAAAGATCTAAAAGTAAAAACAAATCTAACATTCAGAAAACATATTGAAAATTTCTTAAGACACAGTAAGCACAAATCATGAAGAAAGTTAAATCAGAGTTAAGATAACCTTTTGTATGACAGGGGTGCCTGGGTGTCTCAGTTGTTGGGCATCTGCCTTCGGCTCAGGTCATGATCCCAGGGTCCGAGGATCCAGCCTCGCATTGGGCTCCCTGCTTGGCAGGAAGCCTGCTTCTCCCTCTCCCACTCCGCCTGCTTGTGTTCCCTCTCTCCCTTTATTTCTCTCTGTCAAATAAACATCATTAATAATCCCCCCAAAAAACCAAAAAACTTCTATGACAAAAAATCATAAAGTGAAAACACAAGCCATGGACAAGGAGAGGACAGCTGCAATCTATATAAATGTCAAGGAATTAGTATCCAGAATAAAGAACACCTCAAATCTATAGAAAACAGAAACACCACAATAGAAAAACTGGCAAAAGATATGAATATGCAATTCAGAGTAGGAGAAAACTCAATGTCCATTAAATACAGAAAGATCATGAACCTCTATAGTCATTAAAGAAATGCAGATTAAAAACACACCAGAAACACTATTTCAAACCCATCAGATTGGCAACAGTCCAACAACATCAAGTTGCAAGGTTATGCCACATTGGTAAGAATATGGGCAACAGGGATTCTTACGTATTGTTGGTGGGAAAACTAAACTGGTACAGGCACTTTACTGACCAAGTTGTAATATCTAAGTTATATCTGAAAATGTGAATTATTTCACATTCCAACAGTTCTACTCCTAGTGGTATGTCCTACAGAAGCCTTGACACATCTCACAAAAATGTTTATTTCAGTATTATCTTGTAATAGTGAAGGTACAAAAAATTTAACTATATTTCAGTAAGGAAAAGGCTGTGTCTATAACGTTTGATTTCCTTAAAAAGTCAAAACCAAATCTGACACAAATAAAACAAAATGTTGTAATTTGTTCAATCTCGTGGTAGGGGGACTTGGTCATACTTATACTTATCTATCTGAAATATTATATAATTAAAAAAATTTTAAATTAAGTGTGAAACATAAAGGACATAACAAGCACCACTGCCCTTAACATTTATAGCAGGTTAAAAATTACTCTAAGTATCCTTATCCGAATGACCTGAATTCACAAAAACATTAGTAATGATGTTTATAAATAATTCTCCGCAACCTATCACCTAGTAAGTCAAAGCTTTTACTTTAAAGAAAAAAAAAAGATTTATTTTAAGTACTCTCTATACACAACGTGAGGCTCCAACTCACAACCCTGAGATCAAGAGTCAGCCAGGCATCCCAAAGCGTTTTACTTCTTCTGTTCTGGAAATTATCTTATAAACTGCTTAACCCTGTGATGTTGATGCAAAATCAGAATCAAAATTGGAAAATGAAAAAGCAACGGAATGGACTCCTTCCCGAATTTGCTGTAATCTCAATAGCTATTAAGTTTCAATGTCATTAACTTTATGTACAACTACCACCAACAGAAAAATAAATGCTAAAAACATCCAGGACTCTGAGGAACAGAAAGGGAGATCTATAAAATCCTGAAGCTTACCTTGCCTTTCTGCCCAAGACCACCACATTCCCTTCTCCAGCTCTAGAGACTCCAGGTTAAGAATCTCTGTATCAGAATCTATCAAACATTAGTAATCATAGCCAACATTTATAAAGGACCTATTGCTGAATACTGATCTAAGGACTTAATATTTACTAACTCAATTCATTCTCAAAAACAGTCTTTGAGGTCAATACTTAATCCTATTTTTCAGATATGCAAATTGAGGCACATGAAAGGTAAGTAATTTGCCTAAAGTTAACAGCTAGTACATGGGGAAGCCAAGATTCAAATTCAGGCAGTTTGGTCCCAGAGAATACACTCTTAATCCAGAACCTTTGTTGACAATCAATGAGAAAGTTTATCAGAAAAACTTAACCTGAAATTTACACATAAGCATTTTTAAAACAAGACTGAAAGAAAAAAGGATAGACCCAGGGTCTCCAAAGCATTTTTTTGTCTCTTTTATTTCCTGCCGAACATTTAAAAGAATTATTTCTACTTTGGAAATGAGTTCCATTTTGAATTGTTCCTGCCTTTAAGATGAAAGCTTCTTTGTAATATAACAATCAGTGCACTCTTTCTTTTAACTTCTTTATTAAGTTTGTTGCATCAAAGATATACATTCTCATATTGACAATTCTTGTCATGAACAAACGCAACAAAAAATAAAGGCAACAGCAAGGTGTGCTTCACATATAAACAATCATGTGGTAAGAACAAGAAATCCCTCCCTGTACAACAAAAAGATTAGGAAGCAAAATGTGAATAATCCCTGTATTCAGAATATACCCAAATGTGTGTACAAAGACAGTGCACCCATAATACAGCTCACTTAAATTTCTCTTTATAATGCATAATTCCTTAATGATCTATTTATGAAATAAGAATGAACATTAAGAAACATGAACTCCAAATTGCATTTATTTTCACAAATATCAATGCTACACTCAAAATAGCAACTTCATTGAATCTAAATGTTAAATGTTTCCAAAGTAAAAGGCAAATCTTAATTTTTTTTTAACCCTGTGAAAGGGTCTGCCAAAACAGGGGGCTTATTTTACTCCACTTGCAAGGAGACCATGTCTCAGCCTGCACTTAAGTAGGATGAGCAACGAAGGACAGCAAACAAATACCACTGAGAGTAATGCCCGTACGTATGAAAATATCTAGCTGAACTGTGTTCTTTCTACTTATACAGCAAGTCTATTAAACAACCAGCATAATGGAAGCTTATGCCTCACGCGACAGAATCACTAAATTAACTATACATCTGTTAGAAATTTCCAAACCCCGTTCCCCAAAACAGTTTTAGTACACCTATTAAGTACTGTAGGTCGCTTAGGAAAACAGAAATAAAACATACAACCAGTCTTTCCAATTAAAAATTTTTCATACCATATAAACAATGTTCAGATACAAATTCTGAACTAAATATGTTTTTCTAAATATGATTTACGTAATCAAGGCTTTCTTAAACAAAGACAGGTTTTAGGTATATGATCTGTACAAACTTACAGTAGTGTCTATTCCAAATAGAGATTTTCTTCCTATTATGATATGAAAATGTAACTCTTTTCTGAGTGAAGATATATGTTAAGGCTTAAGGTGTAAACACTTTGGAAGGCAAACAACTTAGTAAAGAAATAAACCAGTCATTTAAAAATGTGTATCATCTCATAATAGGCCCCTGAATTTTCAAATTTACATGTGAGAATACATTTACATCTTAAATTTCTAGGAAAGGCATAGGCTTTATATAAAAAAGCAGCAAAATTTTAAACCCACCAATTTATTGAAAAAGCCATTACTTTTATTAGAAACAAATAATGCTTCTCAAGATGTTGGCAACAGGTCATAGTATAGACGTATATTTCATACAGTGTACTTCTCCTTTTAATTACATTCCAGAAGGAGGTGGAATACCTCCTTGGCTGTGGGAAGCGGAAGTGCTTGATGGACTGTGTAAACTGGTCTCTTTGTACACAAACCACGCATTTCCTCCCCAAAGTATCAGATTCAGAAAGCCAAAGATCTAAGGAAGAGAAAAGTAAACATGAAAATCTATTATTATCTACTTAAAAATTTATACCCATCTTAGTTTTCCTTTGAATATTTAACATTTCCAGGCAGTATAGCATTATTTCAATTAAAATGTAAACTACATGTAAAGTAGAATAAAAAAAGAAGACTTTCCATTTCAATGCCAAATTTGTATAGATAATGACTACTCCCAATGAAATAGAGCTAACGTCTCTAAATCTGTAACATATAAAATTACAACTAAAAGAAAGCTTTATCTTTGCATGCTCAACATTACCAAGAAAATGGGATTAAATCTGAGAAAAATAAGCAAAACCCTATTATTACTTTGCAATTAGACTTTAGTGCTTTCAGGTGAAGAGGAACAGGAATCCATGCTGCCTTCTTTTGGGGGCTTTCACTTTTCTCCATCTGAATGGTTATAACCTGCCCCTGGGTATCTCTTCCTATATCCTTTCTTTCTTCCCTACCGCTTACTATCTCTCCTACTCCAACAGCTGCAGCCAGAAGAGAAAAGGAGTCACACAAGATCTTTACATCACATCCTGCATTAATCAATGTAAAAGGAATTAGTTTTCCCAGTTACAAAGCTGACAAGATAAAAGTCTCAGAGATGAATAAACTGAAGTTACCCTTTTTTTGTATTTTTTTTTTTCCTCCAAATATAAGAACAATAGTGACTTATATGACATAAGACTGCGGTAAAGAGCTTGAGAGTAGTATCATACTACTGAAGGCCAAATGCTTTGTTTTTTGCAAATTCATGTACAGAAACATTTCTGAAACTGTCGATCTCAGATCACAGTCAATATAAATGCAAAAAAAAAGACACTTAAATCACAAAGTGGTAACACAAAAAATTTGACCAAATTGCCTTACAAGGTATGGTGGCTTTATCCATGGAAAAACATTTTCTTGAAAAGATAGAGGGCTTCCTTAAACATAATATATGCTGTATATTAAGAACATATTTTGTAATACATTTATCCGTATTTTGGCAAAACAGATTAAATATTGTTTAAATTTATATATACCAATTTTTTTTAGATCACTTAAGAAAACATAAAAGTACTACTTTCATAGACCTAGAGCAGGTCAGACCAGAGAACCGGCACTAAGTTGGATCTGGTCCCCACCCTACTTACCAACTTACCAGCTGTGTTACCTTCAGCAAATTAATACATGACCTACATTTTTTTCCCAATTGGAAAATGAAGATAATAATCCTATCTCCCACATTCCTCTTTGGGTTACTGGATAAGTTAAACGAGATGAGTGTAATGTAATGCCCTTAGCACAATGCCTGACACGTAGTCTTTATAAATGTTAGTGATGACTATTAGTGCCTTTCAGGCTTGCCCAGTCAATTTTAATGAAAAGAAAGACTCACTCACGATCTTGTTCAAACCTGTTAACAAGTAATAATTTTCCTGAAAAACTTTTCTCCATTGTTATAAAGGTAACAACTATCTGGTAGCTAGGGTTCTGATATCTTAGCAAACATGCAAACAATACATTCATCGAGAGATAGATTAAAATCTATTGCTTTCTTTTATCACTAGTAAGGTTTTTGGTTTTTCTAAGTGAAATAAAGTATCTTATAAAAACCGCATACGTACCACAGATACATTTAAGGATCCCATACTAGTCACAGAGCCAAAATAACACATCACTTCTTGACCGCAAGGCTTAAGTTCCTTTACAATGCCATGACCAGTAGCTATTTTAATATCTGTAAGAGCTTTAGCCCAGGCTGAAGTGCTCACCAACCACAGAAAAGTGGCAACAAGAGTAACAACAAAGTCCTAAAGTAAAAAAAAGTATGAGTTAATGATGAAGAGTTAATTTAAAAATACTATACTTCATGATGGAACTGAGATCACAGTGAACTCTATGGTACTGAGAAATGGCCTACATTACATACTTTATAAAAAAAGGTCATAATCAGCATTGGACACATCGCTGTTTAGCATGACTAGCATACTGCCTGAGCAGTGAACAAAACTCAGTCATCTACTCAGCAGTCTAAGATTTTGACACTAGAACTCAGTTTCACGTAGCCCTTACCACAGCCCTGACTAAGCCACTCACTGCCCGGATCACACCACACACCCTGTTATCACCAAGAACTCTCTCCCCTCATAATCCCAGTTTCACCTCACCCACTTCCCAGTCTCATCTCTCTTTCCAGCGCATGCTCCTTTAGGCACCCCAACTTCAAAAATCCTTTGACTCCGCTGAGACTACAATCTTATTTTACCACTTTACTGTCTCTCAACCTCACTCGGGCTCTCATTTCCCGTTTAATTTCTATTCTAAGGTCCTTCTTACAACCCCTTGCACACACTCAACTCCCTCAACTTCTCCTGCTTTCTCGTACTTTTCTGGCAAAACTCTAACTTCAGTTAAATCCAATTCCCCATGACTGGAAAGAATTCAAATAAAAAACTTAAAAAAAAAAATCCAACTGTCTATGATCTGGATAATGAAATGGTGAAAAGCACGAATCTAGGATGACTTGTTTCTTTTGAAATTCATGACCCTAAAATTTTAAGAATACTCATTATATTAAGGACAAAAAAATTTAATAATCTCTTAAGGCATCTTCTCACTAGTAATTTCCTTCTAAAGTCTTTGCTATTTATTACATTTCCAAGAATAGGGCTAAAGTTCTAAATATTCTGGACAATTTCTTATTGAATAAGATGAAGAAAGAAAAAAATGTATTCTCTTTACTCAGTCTATTTTGCTGGGGAACTAAAATTTTGTTGACCAGCACCGGTTACAAAAATCTAAAGACTTTTTAAATAATGCATTTGTATAATATAATACTTCCTTTAAATTAACCACCAAAGTGGGAATAATGTAAAATTTCTATCTTTTAATGTTATGTATTCTTAGCATTCACCCAGAGCTACAAGTTCTTATACATCTGCAGCAAAAATCTCTGCAAGCTCAGAAATGGGTTTCGGAGCTTATCAGAAAAGTGGTTCCCTACCCCCATCCCAAATAAATCTGATTGGTTTTTAATTGCTTTTTCCAACCAGCTTTTAGTCATTTATTGAGACTGAACACGAGTAACCACTTATGACATAGAGAAACTCTACTATATATAGCTTGTCCACCAGGTCAAGATGGCAATGAATAAATGGCTTGTGATCAGAGAACCAAAACAATGACTAATTTTACAAGGAGGTATTTGCATTTTGCATTTGAGCTTTCCACTGCTCCCGATACTCTTTTTAAAAAAATGTAGATCGGGGCGCCTGGGTGGCTCAGTGGGTTAAGCCTCTGCCTTCGGCTCAAGTCATGATCTCAGGGTCCTGGGATGGAGCCCCGCATCAGGCTCTCTGCTCAGCGGGGAGCCTGTATCCCCCCCTCTCTCCGCCTGCCTCTCTGCCTACTTGTGATCTCTCTCTCTCTGTCAAATAAATAAATAAAATCTAAAAAAGAAACCATGTAGATCAAAGAAAAAAGGACAGAAATGCGGCTTCCATGTTTTGCACTGTCGGAGTACTCTGCTTTTCACTTCTGCACTCAGCTGTACTTTCGCTGCAGGTAGGTATTTTCTAGAAACAGAAATTGTGCTGGAAACACAATGCCTTTTGGAAAACTGATAAATAGTATAGAATTATTACACCTTAAACAAGTTCCCTCTGGGCTGAAGTTTATAGCTTTGGCCCATGTATGTCAAGTCCTTTTAATTTCCAGGTTTCTTCTTCCAACTTCCTAATTAAAAAACAGTCTTGATGTTTTTCTGACAATGCTTTTTAAACCTTCTTTGCTGCGGTACGCCTGGGTGGCTCAGTTGGTTAAGGGACTGCCTTTGGCTCAGGTCATGATCCCAGCGTTCTGGGATCAAGTCCTACATCGGGCTCCTTGCTCAGCGGGGAGCCTGCTTCTCCCTCTGCCACTATGTCTGCCTGTGCACTTCTGCGCTCTCTCTCTGACAAATAAATAAACAAAATCTTTAAAATAAATAAAAATAAAAAAATAAAAAAACAAAAAACCTTCTCTGCTGCTCGCATGACATTCTTATACTTCAAAAGCAGGGGAACTTTTCTGAAAATTATGCACAGAGTCACCTTAGGGTGAGGGAGAGGTGGGAGAAATGAGGGCCTCTGAAGATCATCTCTCATACTCAGGACTCTTTTTAGGATGCGGCCCACCCACAGTTCTGCAATGCACCAACGGTAGCTGCCTTGGTCCCACCAACGAGGTGGGATAGGATTCATGACAGGTGTTTAGGATTTGGGATACTTTATCTTTGTTTGGTTTCAGGTTTTTGGATATTTCTGATTCTCCGCATGGCCTAGCACCCTTAAGTTCCTGCTATTTAAAACAAACAAACAAACAAACAAACAAAAAGCTACATTTACTTAAAAAGGGAAGTTAAAATGCCACAACTGAAATGCTCCTAGAAATACCTTAGTAGAGAATTGAGAACATTGAGAAAAAGGCATGTCCTCATTAACAAAGTGTACTTTTAAAAAAAATGTCCTATTTGGCTATATTTTAAATTTGGTTTCTCAAAAAAACTTGTTTTATATTTATATGGTTAAATTAAAAGTAGAATTCAAAATTTAATTTAGAAGCTTGAATTTTTACAGACAAGCATCCTTTATATACTGTATCAACAACAAAAAATACTTAAAGGGCTAGTTCTGGATTATCTATAACCACTAACTGATCACTCCAAGATGGAAAATTTCTTTTGATCTTCTGAATGATGCACCTAGATCAGTTTTACAGTTTTTAATAGAAAAACCCTCTACAAAAATAGATTTAGGTGCTGCCTTAGAAAGTGTGATTTTAAAAGTTCACTAAACAAAATATGAAAAATAAAAGGCTCATTCTAGAGTTACTTGAAAGTTTCCGGGATAATGACAAAATGGCAAGAACTGTCTTCATTTAGTACTTAAATTATAAAGAATTTTAACAGGAGATAGTGTCTATATGATAATCACAATTCCTTTTTTTTCTCCTTCTCAAAGTAGGCTCCACAGGGGGCTTGAATACCCCTCCAAGTGCAGGACGTGAACTCAGGACCCTGAGATCAAGACCTGAACTGAGATCAATAGTTGGATGCTGAGTTGGATCAGCATAAGAGTTGGATCAAGAGTTAGCTGACTGAGCCACCCAGGTGCTCCACAGTTCCACCCACCCCCCACACCTTTAAAAATTTTTTTATTTACTTGATTGAGAGAGAGGGAGAAAGCACAAATGGTGCAAAGGGGCAGAGGGAGAGGGAGAAGCAGACTCCTGGCTAAGTGGGGAGTCTGAGATGGGACTTGATTCTAGGACCCTGAGATCATCATGACCCAAGCTGAAGGCTGAGGCTTAACTGACTGGGCCACCCAGGTGCCCCTCTACTTTTCCTTTTTAAGTAAGTCTTGGAAAGTCTACAGAAGTTACAGATTCTTCATATGTAATTTCTGTTGGTTAAGCACTGCAAATTAAAATAGTTGATGTCCACCTTTTTGAAAGACGTCCAAGAAAATATTTTATTAAAATGTCAGGTTTAAGAATCTTTTCTCAGTTACAAGAAACAAAATAAATAAGAATTTTAGCAGATTGTTTTATTCCTTACTTACCATTTGTATTCTTATGATCCAGGCAGCAAAAATTAAAAATAAATAAGAAATAAAACCCGTTATCTTATTTAATAATTTTTTCATACCCAACTAGCCTTCCCTTTAAAGTAACTTCACAAATAATCAGATGACAGAGTTTTCTCAAGATATAAATGACTGGTATCTCAAAAGCACCCCTATTCTCCCTTCAAGTCAATAACACTTGATACTGACTTTGTAGTTATTCTATTGTTATGGACTTCTAGCTTAAAAGAACAGCTTATGTGTATTTGCATCAATAATCCAGAGGAGATTCTACTACTTAAATCTCGGAGATTATTTTTATTTCTAGCTCAGAAGACCCTGAAGCCAAGAAAGATGTTAGAGGACTTCAAATCCGAATCCTTTGTTTCCAACCCCAAGATTCGAAATTAGCTCATGAACATCACTAGTGAGCATTCTCTAATTCTTATATAATTATCTGAGTCAGATTTTAAATTAAGGAATTTAGGGATATAGATCAGGAGTCAGCAAACATTTCCTGAAACGGGCCAGACAGTAAATACATTTGGTCTCTCTCACAACTACTTATCTCTGCCACTGTATTATAAAAGCAGTTATAGACAGCATGGAAATGTTTAGGTATGGCTGTGTTATATGACAAAAAAAACTTCATTAACTAAAAAAATAAATAAATAAAACCCACGATGAATCAGATTTGGCTATGGGCCAGTTTGCTGATTTTCGATGTTGACTATTAAGCTCAATAAAACATTGCATAGACATAAAAGAGGTCTTTGAGAAAAGAGAAAAAAGTAGAACACAATCATGAGACTACTACTATGGTCAGCAATTCCCCAAATTAAAGGCATTAATTTCCACTTAATTTCTCTACCTGCAACGTAATATACTCTGTATATCTGAGATCTTTCCAGGTTAAAGTGAGACTGAGAAACAGACCTCTGTATGCCCTAGAGTACAGAGGTGGTGTTGCAAACTGGTGCAAAGAATCAGGTGCAACCTGACAACCAGAGAAAGCTCAACCTCATGGCAAACACAGATCAAAACACGTTCACCTGGTTTATGTCACAGATTTTCATTTCCAGCCTAAGAAAATCTACATCAACTCCAAATATAACTTACATACAACTTTTGTATAAAAAGAAAGTGTTTACTTACAATCATGGGAAGTTTTCGACTATCCCGATACATGCTCGTATAACCGAGATAGAGCAGAAGAGCAGCAATGCAGTAAAGGAAGACAAAGACTGCAAACGTCACATAGAATTGTGCGGAGGAAGAGTAATCTCCGATAAGCACATAACTTTTCCAATTTACATCACACACATTTGCATCTGGATGTGCCTGAAATGATGCTTCATTCAACCTATTAAGAAAAGGCTCAAATAAATTTGTGAAGGACTTGGGACTAGAATACTGAAACGACATTTCAAAAAACACTTCCAAAATATATCACAGACATTTTCCTTTGGGGAGAAAAAGGAGAAAATTCAAATATTTAAATTAAAAATTTCCTAAGAAATATACATAAACTATGCCTTACAACTGGTTTATGATAGACAGACTATAGATTCCATTAAATACTTTCACACCCAGAAACTATCTTTCTGCAATAAGAATTTAGCAGATTAAGAGAGCTGATACAAAAATCTGCAATTTGAGGCACGATATTCTGTTCTAGGAGGCAGAGTCTATGTGACTAGCACGAGGAGAGTCAATTATGATTCACATTTTAACCCTAGATTAATTAGCTGCTAACTTGAGATTGTTTTCAAATTTCCTTATCTATAAACTACAAAAACACTTATCACTAAATGTGCCATAACAGTTGCTCATATAGGAACTTTTTAAGTGAAGGGCTGGGAAATGAAGTGGCAATGACCAGGCCCTTACTATCTGATGTATTTTTACTTTAAGGGTATATTTAATCATCAAAACAACCTTAAAAGGTAAAAGTTCTGGGGCGCCTGGGTGGCTCAGTGGGTTAAAGCCTCTGCCTTCGGCTCAGGTCATGATCTCAGGGTCCTGGGATCGAGCCCCGCATCGGGCTCTCTGCTCAGCGGTGAGCCCGCTTCCCCCTCTTTCTCTCTGTCTGCTTCTCTGCCTACTTGTGATCTCTGTCAAATAAATAAATAAAATCTTAAAAAAAAAAAAAGGTAAAAGTTCTCAATGGCTACAGATTTCGAGTCCTAGAGAGGTCAGGTAAGTAGTACATGGAAGAAGATTTACACCATAGCTTAAACACAGGACATATTCAATAAGCTTTTCAATAAACACTTAAGTTAAACAGAAGAATTCACAAAATACTCATTTTCATCTTAGTAAGAAAATAAAAAAACACAAACTCCTTGCTTTAAATACATGTCTTAAAATTATATAAAGGATACTTATTTTTTTAGTAATTGCAAATACACGAGAAATTTAAATTTTTTTAAGCTGTGACTGCTTCCACATCATGGCTTCTCATGCTAAGGTGATGGAGCAGTCACTGTTTGTTTTTAAATTTTCAATTCACTGTGGGATGACAGAATAAAAATGTCAAGGCAAGGTCATATGAAAGTTTCTAAATGCTTCCTCTTGTTTTCCGTACTTAATTCCTCACAGGCCAGGGACACAGTCTGCAGACTGACACTGGTCCACATGGCACATTTTGAAGAGCAATGATCACCACTTCCAAATGAACATATGTGCAATTTAAAATTTTCTCCCTCCACACAAACTGCTGGAAATCTCAAAAAGTCAATATGAAAGTAAATATTTTCAACTATAAAAACAAACAAATATCTTACCTGAATGGATAACCAAAAGCAGCTGTAATCGTTTTATTTTCATGAACTTTAGCGCAAGTCACCTGAATTTCTGTTTTGCCCTTAAAACCTCCACAGGTGGCAAAAGCAAAGATAGAAGCAATCTATACAAAGTGAGACCAAAAAGGGGGGAAGAAGCATTATTGTACCCAAAACATGGGTCATTAAAACCTAAATATAGTACTAAAAACAGGCTCACTAACGTTCTAGAAATTCTTAATTACAAATTAAATGCAGATGCTGAAAAACACTTAAAATTTCACTTCCAACTGTCAACCAATGGTTTTCTTTTCCCCTGAGTATAATACAGAAGCTAGTATAACAGCCCATATAATAATTCTTCTGTTCATACTGCAGTGTACCTACTAAAATATTAGTATGAAATTCACATGAAGTATTATTAGTATCAAAATTAAAAGGAGGTGATTCGGAACTATTTTTAATGGTAACTGTTTAAGCCAAGAGACTCCTAAGCAAAGAGGAGATGCTATTTCATGAGTTTGTATAATTTCACATTTGAGTATTTCAGTATTTCCAGGTCTCAAAAAGTACTTGGAAATTTGTTCTCCTGATCATGCATATACTTAAAAAAGAATGCAATGTTCCTGTAAATGCTATACATAACAGGAAAAAACTGGAAACTTCCTAAATTTTGATATGAAATCAAATAAAATGTAATTCATTCATAGGATGGAACATTATGCAGTCTTCAAAAAGTTGGCAAATATTTAATGATACTGAAAAACATTCATTACAAATAAAGTTTGTTTATGGGGTGCCTGGCTGGCTCAGTTGGTAAACCATGCAACTCTTGATCTCAGGATTGTGAATTCGAGCCCCACACTGGGGGTAGAGCTTTATTTTAGAAAGTTTATTTACACATGCATTGCTCATTGTGTCTATGCCTAGGCATATGATGCACATGGCAAAAATGTATCAAAATTTCAACAGTGGTCACCTCTCAACAGAAAATAAAAATAATTTCTTTTTCTATTTGAATCTTCTAAATTTTCTACAAAAAGCCAATATACAGTGTAGTGGCCAAAAGCTCAATCATTCAGCAAATTCTGATAGTGCTATTTAAAAAACATATTTGGAATCTGATCAACATCATCACAACATACTGATGTAAACCACCATTATTACCTCTTGCCTGAATTATACTCCAAGAGCCTTCTAAATAATCCCGCTTCCGTCCTGTCCCTCCTTCAGTCTACTGTCACTATATCAACCAGGGTGATCTTTTAAAAATACAAGGCAGAAAACTTTACATCCTCTGCTCAAAATTCTCTAATGGCTTCTGAGTTCTCTCTGGATAAAAATCAAAGTTCATATTATGGTTTACCAGATCCTTTCTTCTCTTAATAATTCTGATCAGACTGCTACTTCTCCCCTTGTCAAATTTCTCTATATAAAAGGGTCTCCTTGGGGCGCTTGGGTGGCTCAGTGGGTTAAAGCCTCTGCCTTCAGCTCAGGTCATGATCCCAGGGTCCTGGGATCGAGCCCCGCATCGGGCTGTCTGCTCAGCGGGAAGCCTGCTTCCTCCTCTCTCTCTGCCCGCTTCTCTGCCTACTTGTGATCTCTGCCGGTCAAATAAATAAATAAATAAAATATTAAAAAAAAAAAAAGAAAGGGTCTCCTTGCTATTCCTTAAAGATAAGGGGTAAACTTCTCCTACAGAGCCTTTGCACTGGCTACTCTTTCTGCCTGGAATACTTCCTACTTCATAGCTCCCTGTTCCAAAAGAACTTTATCAGAGAGGCCTTTCCTAACCACACTACATTAAGTAATAATGCCCTAACCCCACAGTATTTGCTCCCTTAATTCATGCTGCTTTATTTTTCTGCCACTGTAATTACCACTGCCTATTAGTACTCAAGTATTTGTCCGTTTTTCACTAGAACACAAACTCAACGGCAGGGACTTTGTTTTGCTCAGGGTCACATTCATCTAGCAAACAGATAAAATTCAGTGCAGGTCTGATTCCAAAGCCTATACTGTTAAACACTGATACAATGCCTCTCTCGGATTAATACAGGGCCTTGAATCAGGCCATTACCAGGATCACAACTATCAAGATTTTTTTTTTTCTATAAAGCAGAGATACATGAAAAGGAGTCTGAGGTAATGTCCAGTACACAGTTTGGAATCTTCAGTTAAGCGTTCATAGGTAAAGACAGAAGAATGGATACTCTCTATATATAAATGTTCATGAATGAAAACAGAGGCCACAAAATTGGGCATATACCCATTTAGGATTAGAAAACAGAAACAGTTATACAAATTTAACCAATGGGACAATAAGGAGGCCAGAAAGAGACCTATGTGTAACCAGATAAATTCTAACAAAGCTGGCACTGCAGATCACCAAGAAAAGGAGTTTGGTGGTTTTTAAAGATATGTCCACAAACTCTGAAACTCCTTCCTGCAAGAGGCAAAGATTAATTTTCCTCCCTTTAAGTGTGGATGGCTTCTAGTAAATTGAATATGGTCTAAGGAATGGGAGACATCCATCCTTTCCAAGACTAGGTGATAAAGGGACTACAATTTGTCTTCCTTTCTCTTCTGAAATCACTGGCTCTGGGGGAAGCCAGCTGCCATGCTGGGAGGATACTTAGGCAACTTACAGTGAGACTCCTGTGATGAGGAACCACAGACGATCAGCAACCATGTGAGTCTGCAAGTGTATCATCCCAGGCTTACCAAAGGCCGTGTGAGTGAGCTGGGTGCTAGAGATGACTCAAGCCCAGCCAACAGCTAGACTGCAAACAGGGAGACTCTGGGCTGAAACCCCTCAGGCTAAACCGCTCCCAGATTCCTGACCCACTGTCTTAAGAGCTAAGGTTGGGGTAATTTATTATGTGGCAATAGATAACTAATACAAAGAAGGACTTCAATAAATGGTCCAGGGGTGCCAGGGTGCCTCAGTTGGTTAAGTATCTTCTGCTTAGGTCATGAGGTCCTGGGATCAAGCCCCATGCTGAGCTCGCTGCTCTGCGAGCCCACTTCTCCCTCTCCCCTCTGCTCCTGCTCTTTCTCTAATAAACAAAACACAATGGGGGTGGGGGGGGAGAGAAAAAAAAAAAGGGGGTCCTGATGGGCTAAAGACAAATGCAAAATGCCGAGTCTTTAAAAATTTTTAATGTAAAAGAAAACTTGTGACCACAAAGGAAAAATTTCTTATGATTAAAAATAAAAACACATACTAACCATAAAAGATGGTTAAATGCAACCACAAAAAAAGAACTTCAGAAACCAAGTCAGCTTTTGAACATAAAACAAGCTACAAACCAGGTCAAAGTATTTGCATAATGTCACGAAGGATCAGTATCTACAAGTATATAGATCTGAGAGCAATTCTCACCCATGTGTACTACAGAACATGCACAAGAATGTTCACAGTGACATGGTTTATAGTATCAAAATAGAGAAGAACTGGAGCAAAAGGAAAAAGGATAAAACATAATAGTATACACTTACAACGGGAAGTTTTAAAGCAATAAAGATACAGGAACTACAGCTGCCCACATCAATGTGGATAAAACCTAGAAACCTAATGCTGAGTGGGAAAAAAAAAGTTGCTTACGTTTCATACAGTATGATGCCATTCTTTAAAAAGCTTTGGTTACTTATCTACACCACCCCTGCCATTACACTATTTTTGTTTAGGCCCTCACCATTTTTCACGGGGACTAACCAACAGACTCTTCCTCTCATTTCTAATCTCTTCCGTAGCATGGGCTCATGGCTGTAGAGCATTTTGAAAATGGATTGTCTTATGGCACCTGGGTAGCTCAGTTCTTTAAGTATCCGGCTCTTGATTTTGGCTCAGGTCAAGATCTCAGGGTTGTGAGACTGAGCCCTGTGCAGGGTTCTGTGTTCAGCGGGGAATTTGCCTAGGATTTTCCCTCCACCTCTGCAAACCACAAACCTCCCCATGCTCCTTCTCCCTCTCTAAAATAAAATAAATAAATCTTTCAAAAAATAAAATAAAAATGGCTTGCCTGAATTAAGATACCTGTAAGTGTCAAGTAGACAATGAATTACAAAGATTTAGTATATAAAATGTAAAATATCTCACTGGTAACTGTTTATATTGACTACCTGTTAAAACAGTATTTGGATTTATAAATAAAATATAATATTAAAGTCAATTTCACCTGTTTCTTCTCATGTTTTCAGTGTGGCCAGCACACTTAGAATTATTATGTGGCTTGCATTTGTAGTCTGCATTCTGTTTCCATTGAATAGGTGCTTTAGAGTGATGTCACACTGATCTGAAATGAAGATCTGGTCACATTACTCCCCTGTTTAAAAGGATTTCCTCAGTGACTTTCCAGAACTAAATTTAAGAAAAGAAAAAAAGCTCAAACTTCTTCATTTGTCCTAACAGGCATGGCTTAGGTACACTCAACCTTATCCTTCCAGATTTATACGCACTGTACTCCCGGCCAGGTACTATACAACTCTGTCGCACTGTACTACTACTTACTACTGCCCCTCAAACACATCCTGTATTTACAGTGTATTTATTTCTTCTGCCAGGATTTGTCCCCCGCAACCCCCTCAATTGTTCTCTGACAAGCTCACCTTAAAAGGCCCTACCCAGTTTCTTACAGTAGAACTATTCTGTCTCCCGGGCTGCCATAGACTTGGGTTCATTAACTCCACTATAGGCATTTTTCTTGTGTCCTGCCTTATTTAAAAAAACAAACAAAAACAAAACCCAAAATAAAAATAAAAACTAGTTTCTAACTAAATACAAAAATCAGTAGGGGCACCTGGGTGGCTCCGTGGGTTAAGCCTCCGCCTTCAGCTCAGGTCATGTTCTCAGGGTCCTGGGATCCAGCGCTGCATTGGGCTCCTTGCTTGGCAGGGAGCCTGCTCCCCGCCCCGCCGCCCCGCCGCCCCCCGCCTGCCTGCCTCTCTGCCCACTTGTGATCTCTCTCTATCTCTCTGTCAAATAAATGAATAAAATCTTTTTAAAAAATTAGTAAATAAATGGCATACTGTACTTACTGCTCTTAAGCACAATGCCTTTCCCTGTCCCTTGGCAGACTGTCATGTCTTTGCACTTGGTCTTACTCAAGATTTTCAGTGCCTACCTAGAAGGAGGTCTGACACATAGCAAATGCTCATTAAATAACTGCTTAATTAAAGAAAAAACCAAATTCCAATATTATACAAATAAAATTGTATTTCAGGTCACTTCAAAGCTATCTTTTTGTTACAAGGATAAATAAATGTCATCTTTGCAATTCTGGTCTTTATCTCATGGGAAAAAGGGACAAGATACACACTTTTTACTATATGAATTACAAAACAACCTGAGGGTAAAGGATCTGTCTCACTTCTTCCTCTTCTCTACTGCTGTTTTGATTTAAATTCGAAGTTATGTATTGGCGGCCCAGGGTAAAACCTGGCCTACAGATAGTATTTGTGTGATCTTCCCAGAATTCATTAAAAAAAAAAAAAAAGGAATTTATTGTCTATTTTAATACCAGCATACCGCACATAAAATTTTGATTTACTGCTTACCCTTACTGTGGGGAAACTAAAAATACAGCACCATCAGACCCATATTCCCATAAGCAACAACCACGTGGAACTGAGTGACAGATGACATGTAAGACAGGGCATGTGCTTTTTCTAGACTGTTGCCACTCTACGGTATCAACAATCCTCAGGATGCATGTTAGTTACCAGGAATCAATGAGCTTATACTGTTGTTTTTCTTCCAAGCAGCTTGTTTCACTCACTTACTTTATGTGGCTGGTTCCTATGCACGCTTCAGTTTGTATTCCTTGTCCAAACAAGGGAGTACTGGCATGCTCATTTCTACTGCCTCACCACTTATGAAATGCATTTTCCCATTCCTCTCCATCCCACGAAGAATGGCTAAAACTGTTAGCATGAAATTCTATATGTAGAGGGCGCCTGGGTGGCTCAGTGGGTTAAGCCACTGCCTTCGGCTCAGGTCATGATCTCAGGGTCCTGGGATCGAGTCCTGCATCGGGCTCTCTGCTCAGCAGGGAGCCTGCTTCTC